>NW_013668253.1:73025-80735 GCF_000517525.1 Limulus polyphemus
ATTATTGTATGAGTGATATTAAAGGCTTTTGATTAAAAATCTAAGAGCCTACGAAACATGATCTGGATTCATCGTGTAAAAAATTTGAACCATACGATGTTAACTAGAAAAATAAAAGAAACACTTTATATCAGAATTTGATTTTTGGATCACTTTTCAACTATAAAATCGGCTAAAAAAGTCTTGCCTTTCAAAGTATTAACACATCTTGGTTGTTACTGATGCGCCAGATACGATTCAGTTTTTAGTTTTTGACTGGTATCACGGTAAGTTATTTCTACAGTGGCCTTAAAAATAATGATAGTGCACATTGTTGATCTTTATTCCCAAAGACAAGTTTTTTTTAAAGTTATCCACTACATTCCAAGCGCCTACCTGTGCCATTTATAAACAAGTGTTTCACTGTGTTGATAGTACCCACGTGGTGTGACAGGTCTCTTCATCGTTGATTTGCGCATGCGCAGAAATCACCTCGGAGGCTTAGTAAAGCAGCATGGACTGAAGTAAAAGGACGCCATTTAGTGTATCACAAATTAGAACGAGTGATATATCGTTCGAATACGAGGTTTAACCTCACTTAGTTAGTCACTATTGTGTTGGTAGTTTTACAAGTAAGGTTTTATTGAAAAATTTAGTAATTCGACGAATATAAGCACTCATGATTAATACAGGGTGAGTCATTTTTATCGTTTGTAACTTGTAAGATCTCACGAACTTTTAGTTCTATTACTGCAGCACTAGTTTTCGCGTTCTTTGTTAAGAAACCAATCTTAACTTGTCTTAAGTTAAGACGTTTCCTGATGACAGTTTAAAGAAAAATATACTTTCATTAAATTTACCATCTATTGGGATGTTTGGAACGATTCTAAGTTATTCAAATTAATTTTTGCAACACAAAGTAAAACTTTTTAGAAAATGTATAGTTCCATTTATTGCCCAGCTCTGCAAGATTTACAGAAAGTGTGATTTAGGAAAGATAGTCAAATTAAAAAATTAATAGTATATATCTGTGGTCCACACTACTGTTAACGCTCTAAATTTATATTTTTCAGAACATCACATGAAATGGAAGAAGAACAAGATCCTGCTACAATGACTACAAGCTTTTCAGACCTAGACCTTCAATTGTCCCAAGAGACAATGAAACAAATGTGGGAAGAACTGGAGAAACTGTCCCCAAATGGGTAACTGCTGTTTTATAGATAATAATGTTACAATTGTGTTATTTTTACTTAGTGAAAAATAAGATGAAATTTTTCTTTCTTTTTTAATGCAATATTTTTCTGTGAACTAACCCTTGTTCTTATGCTGAAAAAGTAATTTTTATAGTTTTAAGCAATGTCATCAAGTTCCAAGAGTTAAAGTAAAAATATTAATACATAAGATTTTGGTTTGACTAAACAACCATGAAATTGAAAACAAATTTTTATGAGGAAAATGTGGACAATTGTATGAATTTGGTTAACTTATTGGTCTGAATCAGTCTGTATTATTTGTTTGTACAAGAAGTACATGAGAGATCATATACTTAAGTATAAATATGCTCGATTGAAACTACAAATATTTTTTTCCACCTTTGTTTAACCATTTTTCAGTGCATCATTTATACTCTTTGGGGAAAGTGCAAGTTGGTATGGTTAGTTATCAGAGAATTATTTTTGAAATATATTAAGTTAATGTTCATTAGATGGTTCTTCTAAAATTTCAACACATAAACCACATAAAATTGGCACTTATGCCAATAATTGATTTCAAAAGTATATAAGCCAGTTAGCACAGTTCAAGAGTTCTGCCAACCCCTCTCTCTGAAGAAGTAAAAACTGGAAATGTGTTTGGCTAAATGCATCTACCCATTTAGTAGAATTACATGATAGAAACTTACATGGTCTCTGTTTTCACTTAGTTATTTAGTTGCTTCTAATGCATCATTATAAACTTTGCATAGGTTTGTAGTTAGTTATTAATAAATTTCACTACATTTATATACAGAGTAAGAAACCTAATCCTTTGGCATTTATAAGTATATGTTAATACATTTTTTCAATTCACATAATTTGTGTTAGGTTTGTGAATACTATGAAATACGATATTGAAAATGTTCTTTACTCACCATAAATAACTTATGTTTGAAGAATAGATAACAGTACTACTGTCAGTAAATTTGATGCTATTATATGTCACTAAGTTGGACTGGTTTGGGGAAATTTATACCTCTTCAGTAATCTGGAGCCTGGTTTGCTTTTGACCAAAATTAAATATCAGAAGTGTATTTCTCTGAAACTGTTCTATTTCAGTAACATTGACAATACATTGTATTTAAAATCATAAATCTTCCAGTCAAACTCTGGATTACATTGCTGTATAGTTATACAAAGGAAAGGTGAGTTTTGATGGTTTTTATTTAGGATTTCCATACCCTGGATTTCAAAGAATTCTGTTCAGTTACTTATTTTGTTAAGATCTTACAGTATGAAAATCTTTACATTATGAAACTGGTTATTACAAACATTTTTGCAACTTTAAAAACCTTACAAAGTGTGAGAATGAAATAGTATTCTCATAATATTTCATATTTTTTGAATATTTAAGATATGCAAAATATTAGAAACATTCCCAAAATACATGTATGTAATATATATACTATGTGGTTCTGGGTAGTACATTGTTTTTGTTCCTAGTCATTTTCCATTTATGAATGAGAAATTTTTTGGATGTTTCAAATATATGTTTTAGGTCCTTCACAACAGTAGTAGATCAAACTACCATGGGACGTGGAGGTCCTGAGGATGAGGAATTTGTTGAATGTGATAAGTTTGTTATAGATCAGCACATTTATGCTCAGCAGGTAGAAAATGTGGTAAGTTTTGGTTTTGAAAACTTGTGGTTATCATCATCAGGGTCTTTTTATTCAACACACATCTTTTTTTTCTTTTGTTAATGTATGAAGAACAAGAAGACATTCACACTGTAGAAGTTTGCCCTCCCCTTATTTATTTTATTAACCACATATTGAAAAACCTTCCTTGTGAGTTGTTTTATCTGGGAATAAACCTGTTTGGAGATCATATAGGATTCAAAGATGTTAATTATGTGTAAATTACCTTGTGATAATAAAAATAGGTTTTTAACTACTTTCAGTGACTGATGTAAATACTAGGGGATACTGTTGAATTAAATGCTATAGATTTGTATAACACTTTGTGTTTTATGATCAGCTATGAGTGCTTTCTTCTTGTATGGTTCTGTTATATTATTATAATGGGAACATTTGAATATTAGTTCTCTAAGTAATTAGATGGTGCTATGTGGTAATGTTCTACTGTGCATACGGCCTATGATACACAGGTTGTCATGGTTGACAGGTGCCGTTACACTGATACTTGTAAGCATCTGTAAAATGGGTTTTGTGAGAGTTTACTAGAGTTCCTGTTAAGTCTGTCAGGACACACTCTTCATGCAACCAGCTGTTATTTTTTGACACAGGCTGATATGACTTTGGTACTTTCATTTTAATTGGACTAGACTAGCAATATTACACACACACACACTAATATGATATTTTCTAATTATATTGTTGTATAATATAGACATCCAATACTTTAACACATAAATTAAGTCAATGTGTTAAAGAATAGCAAGAAGAGCTTTAATAAATTTAATCATGATCTAAATTACATTTGATGAACTACTTTGATTTTCTGCATTATACAAAGCTGCAGGAGCTATTATATTGATCAGAAATCATCACCAGTTCTGGTTTCACTTTCATTTGTAAACACAGCCCACTTTAGCCAGCAAAACTTTTTTGTTGTCAACATTTGACAAATGTTATCTTGGTGGACAAATTGGATTTTCCTCTTCAAAGAACAACTTGAGAACAGACATTTTATCAAACATTTAGTGCTAAATACATCAAGGAGATCCAAAAGAGAAGTGAAAGGGCACAGTTAGCAAGAGGTTGACGAGTATATATATGTGGCACTGAATTTGTAATGAAGTACACTGTCACTTGCCATTTGAATTGAAAACAAACCAAACTGCTTTAGGTATGTATATATCTTATCTTGTTTTTATACTCATTATCCAAATTTATAACTATATCCCTCTGTTGTGTGTCATTACACATACAGCCTGTGTGATCAACTACCTACATTTTTCAGTTAGTATACCATAATATTCACTTTTGATTCAAAGGTAAACCTAAGTATTGCCTGTATAGGACCATACTTGTATCCAAATTGCAAGCATCTACACAAAGTGGAGGAAAAACAAGTTGTTAGTGTGTTACATATTCAGCTATTTAATTAGGCTTATTTTACATTACAATTGCCATTGACTTTGTATGCATGTATGTTATTGACCAAGGCTTAACTTTATGATATGCCCTTCCAATGATTTTCAAGTTACTTGTGAAATTTAGATTTGGTTTTTTTAAGTTTGTGTTATGTGAGCATATACTAAGGTAATTAAAAAACTTATTTTGTATCTTTGTTATTTAAGTACCAACTTAAACATAATTAAATATGTTTATTTAAGTACAGTATTGTCTCTTCACTGATTGTTTATTTGTTATAAACTGAAAGGCCTTAAACATACATTTTTATTGGGAAATTCCTGTGTTAACATCACTAGAACTTTCTTTTACCTAGATTCTACTGTCCATTTATTTTATTAATTCAAGCTTTGCTGCTTTTTGAATTGTTTTATCATAATATATGTTATGCAAAATTTGTTTGTACATTTATGCTTTTAAGGCTTTAAGATTATTAGAAGACTATCCCTGGTATCTATGGTACTGCTAGTGATGGTCCTTCAGGTTCCAGCATCCCTCTCTAACCTCGGTTAAATGTAGCTGTGCATGTAAAAGCTAAGGAGGTATACAAAAATCTTCTTAAAACAGATTACCTGCTTGCTGTGGGGCAACAATTTCTGTTAACATTCAAAATTCTAGTTACAAAGTGTGAAAACAAAATTGAGTACAACTGATTTCAAATTTCGATAATACCATTAGAGCAAAAGAATTTATTAATGTTATGTTATTGCAGAACCTATCTGTAAGAAAGTAGCAGTGGTTTTTTGTCCAGCAATAGTTTTTTGTAGCACTTAGTGATGGAAAGTCAGGCAGGAAAAACTGTCTCTGAAAAATAACTGATTTACATTAGAGATATCAAGCAAGGTATATGTTTCTGTGTTTGATACTTTTCACAATGATATAGGTCCAGCTTATCTCTCTTTGCTTAATTTGTGTTCAAGGTTACTGATGAGGAGTGGAATTCTCCAAAAGAGTATAACCCAGTAACACACGTTGATCAAACTATAGATTGAACTAGACCTCCCTTGAACTTAGACCTTGAAATTAAACAATTTTTGGAATACTAAGTTTAGTTCTTATGTTTCTATGTTGCTTTACAGGATATTGATATTTTTGTGATGCAAATGCAAGTAATCTAAAGAGAAGCATTGATGTATTCAAAGGTGATGGAGATGTTTCAATTCCAGCAGAGAAATAGACTTACCTGCTAGTTTTAACTACAACTGATGAAGCCTCTGTTAATACTGGAGTTTACAATGGATTGTTAACAAAACTGAAAAATGACAATTTCCTTTGGCTTCTAGGCATTCACTGCATTTCCCATAGAGTTGAATTGGCCTTGAAGGATAGTATGTAAATAACTTGCTGATGTGAAAGACTTCATGACAACTATATATTACTTATTCAAATGATCTGGAAAGCTCAAAAGGCACTTCAGACAACTGCCAGTGCATTTGGTGGGCAGCATCTTAATTTTCCCAAAGTGCATGGTGCACAGTTTGTTGCATGCATGAGGTGTGATGTAAATCATTTACTGAGTAATGGGTAATTCTTGCTTGAGCAATAGAGGATGCCAGTTGCAAGGAGATAGTAGTATCAGCTAAATATCATGGACTCTTTAAAAAGATGACTTTTGTGTTAAAATGTTGTTTGTACAAAGATGTGTTTGTGTGTCATATTCTGCCTATGCAGTTTGAAAAAGAAAACATTTTATGCTATCAGATGCTACCTATGGTAGAAAAAGTAAAGGATGTCTTAGGAACTCAAAGAAGAAACTTCAGATACACATTGAAAATCTTTTGAAAATTTTCAAACTTGAACTGGAAATAAAATCAGGTTCCTGGCATCTTAAGAGTACTTTGCTTAAAGCAGGGCACCAAAAAAAATAAAACAGAGAATACACTACTGTCAGTGTCAGCTACAGTCTAATATGAACAATGTGGAATGTGCTGAGAAAACTAAACAAATTGGTAATTACAGTTATTACAAATGTACTGGCATGTCTTGAATCAAGGTTCTTTTCATTTAAGAATGAACTTTATCAAAGTATGTTTTGGATAGATCCAGCAAACTAGGTGATATCACCAAGGAAATTGAGTGTTTCAATTTACCTGCAGAGCATTTTTATGAGACAAGAAATGAATGGTCCTGATAAAACTAAGATTAGCTTAGAATGGAAAGAATTCAAGAGAATAGTTAAGTACCACATGAATGGAGTCAAAACTAAGAATCTCTAGAAGCATATGTTTCTATGCTGAAGGAAGGAATTAAGAATGTTTGTATATTGGTAGAAAGAGTGCTCTGCATAGAGCCCAGTAATAGTGTCATTCAGGTGGAGTTTAGTCACCTTACCATCTTGCTTATTGCCTTAGTTTAAAACATGCAACAATTTAGAACCTTCTATTGAGTAAAATAAATTAATTTATATGGACACGTGAGGAAAATTAACAAATATTAGAAACAGCCTTGGAGACCTTAATGGCAAAAAAAGGAGGAAAACAAGTTATACAAATCTTTCTATCATGTCTAGAATGTACAGCCAATAAATGGAAGTCATACATGTAAATTTATTGATTCTGACTGTATCATGTCTTGTAGATCAAGTGATGTGGTTGACACAGATGAGATTCTTTTTCAAGAACTGATTGCACAGGAATCATTTAATGTTGACACTGCCGATTCTCCTGCACACAGTGTGTGTGAGGATAATGACTGAACATGCTCCACTAGCTAACATTTAAACATAACAATGGATCTTGGTACATACAAATTACTATGTGAAGTAGATTTACTTCAAATTAACTTGATTTTTTATGAGATGTATTTATGGAACTTTGTGACTTAATTTTTTGAACAAAGTGAAATTGGTGTTTTATTTCTTAGTAAAAAAAATTAATTAACATTTTATTTTTGTATGTAACTCATAAAAGAGTAATTATAATATGATTATAGTCAAGATGTTAAGCAGATTATAGCATTATAATTTTTCCAATTTTGCTGCATATAAAAAATGTATTGATTGTTACTTTGTTTATTCATCAAATTATTATACTAGGCCTTATATTTACCTCTTACCCTTACTTCACCCTTGAAATACAACCACAGATTTACTTTATATAAAAACAATACAGTTCAGTCAATACAGATTAAATTTTATTGTCCAATTTTGTAAACAAAGAATAGAGATTATGGCATCAGCTCACTAACAATCCTCATTTACTGTTTAATGGGGGGCTGTTTACAGCTCTTGTGCATTTTTCGAAAATCGGGGCCTGAATACATTATATTATGTTTTTTGTAGTAATAGTTGTATATATATATATATATATATATATATATATATATATATATATATATATTATATATTGTTTTTTTTTTTTTATATATTATACTATGTA
>NW_013668253.1:81735-88710 GCF_000517525.1 Limulus polyphemus
GGTCGAAACGTTGTACATTTGCTGTTATGTTATACTTATATTAAAGTTTTTCTTCATTACCCATTCAAGCCGTCTCCAGCCATTATTTAAATAGTTGTTTTCATCAAGACTGAAACTGGCATCCACCAAGTATTGAAATGTGTCCATGCATGAATAATGTGATATGTACATGACAAAGGTGAATCAGTGTATTACTGTAAGGATGCTAATTATTATTATGTGAACATTTTACTCAATTAAAAGAGAAATGGGGCCAAGGTTGATTCTGGTAGAGCTCTGGATTTCAGAGCTAACGAGCTGGGCTCTAATCCTTACGATACAAACAATTTATTTCTCATGTGCGTAATAAGTGTGGCATTCAATCCTTTAGTGTGGATGGTGGGTAGTAGGGCGCTACTGATTGTGTGCCTTCCCTCTGGTCTGTAGTTTATAATTAGGGATGGCAGCAGAATGGGAAAAAAAAAAGAATTTGTTTGGAAAAAAATAATAATAATTTGACCATCATATGAAGGTAAAGTAATTAAATTGAGATGAAATGTATTAACAAAGAGAAATCTTGTGTGGAAGCTGTCTGGTGATGTACCAGGGCTATCTTGTTTTAGGATTTTTGTCCCATAAAGGTGATGAAAAAACACACACATACACACAGTGAAAAAGGTTAAATTTCCAATTTGTGCAGATTTTTGGCTTTGAATTGAAAGAGACACCAGTTGTGGTATATGTTTCATTTCAAGTAATGCTGAGTCAGCTGAAGCAGCGTTACAGATTTTTAAAATATGATAAGACTAGCACCTCACAGTTGTAACTGATTCTATCTAGGGACTGTCGGGAATAGTCATATTTTAAGAGTGATTTACGGGCAGTATAATGTTATGTCTGTAATACTCTGTGTAAAACCTACTCTTAACACCAACGATGTACGACTGAATACTTATTTAAAACAGTAGAACAATTTACTGCATGGGCAGCCAGCACTCCTTCAAGGCAAAGAAAGACTTTGTGTACTGAAAGATCGTGTAATGTTTGCACCACGTGCTAATATGGAATTTTATTTCTTTATGTAAATAACGTTGTACTTTACCGAAATAATGTTATCGGAAAGAGCGTCTACGTGTTGGTAACAGCGTAATGCATTGGCACGTTCGCCGGTTTAAAACTGATAATTATATCTTCAAGATTTTATTGACATTTGCTACAGTTTGAAGGCAAGTGTCCGATAATATACGACCTCGTTGGTGGGAGCACCAAAATTTAGAATTTTTTATGTATACAAAAATCAGTGGTGTTCGAGGAATATTTTTTTTTGTAGTGTACCATATCACTTTAAAGTTTTAGGTGTTGTATTAGTTTGTTGTAATTGATACTTTTGTTTTTGGTGATACAACCTTCGTAATGTTGATCGAGTTTTTAAAGTCTGCTGGTAACACTGATTCATGCGAAATGTATGAAAAAAACAATGCAAGTGCGTGTTATAAAATCGGTTTTAATGTTATTACAGCAAGACAAGCAATGAAATATTGTTTTCAGAACGTGTCTTTCAATATACGTCGATAATATAAATACAGTAATTTGTTATATACGTGCACACTAAGTAAATTGGAACGCGTAGAAACTGTGTATTGAGAGTTGATAGTTTTTATTGGTAAACCTAATAATAACTTGTCTGGACTTGCTAATCGTATAGTACATGTCATCCGACTCGCTTCGTGAGTTAAGAAGGAAAAGGTGATTATGAAATACTTTACACTATAACAGGGCTGGCGAACCTTTTTGAGAGCGTGTGCCCAAGATGTCGATAATTTTCGGAAAAATTCTTTCGCGTGCCAGTGGAAATTTTGAGCAGCAAAATTACCGTTATTATTATTAATTAAAGACATGTACAATCTCTAGGCCTTCAGATATTTATATATATTGGTGGGGTAAAAAAAACATGGGACAGCAGTGAATTCCGCGTGCCATAGGTGCGCCATCCCTGCACTATAATATTTTCTGACGTAAAAGGCTTACAAATGTAGGAAGGTGAATAATACTTGAGATATTGGTGAGGTGAAACGAGTTCTCACACGTCAAGTGACGTTACAAAATAGTGATTATTTAAACTGTTAATATTGACAGTTTACCTATTTTGTCTTTTAGAGGGTAGCGTTGTGAAGTTGTATACAATTCAGTGCGACTAGAGCAAATGTTTAAGTTTGTATTTGGTTGATACTTAGGAGTATTGTGTTTAGTGGTCATAACAATGACAAATTGTAAACGAAAGCGAGTGAGTTTTCATCTTCCCAAACGTAGATCAATTAATCCTATTGAGGTAGGCCTATTTTTAAGTTGTTAGATCATGAGTGATTTAAGAGATTACTGCTATAAAGGAACCAAAATCATTTATGCATCGGTTATTGACATTTGTATAATGATGAATTGATAGAAACGAATGAAAATTATTTACTAAGTTTATTTTAGGATTTATATAGCAAGTAAGTAATCTTGATAATAAAGTTCTGTGTAGTTGTCACTAACTAAAATTAGTTGTGTTTACAGGTATTTTCAATAATAATTAATACACAAATATTTTCTTCTTCATCCTATGCAGATAGGGCATGGATTGGCACTCTGGTAGAGCTCTGAAGTTTGGAGCTGAATTTAATCACTACCACAATATTTCCTGCAATTTAGGTTATAGGTGCATTATAAGAGTGACAGTAGGATACTGCTAACTGGTTGTAGTCTCTCTGATCAGTAATTTAAAATTAGGGATAGCAGGAGATATACTTAATTGCTTTGCCATAAATACAAACTTACTGTAGTGCCCTATACACCCCAACAATTTACAGCTAAATACACTGATTATCTAACTTTTTTCTTAACAGAATAACATCAACCTAGATTTCTGTGCCCTTTTACTGTTTTGGATCTGTTATGAATGAAGACTTGTGTTCTATAGTAACAAAGAAATAATAAATCTTATTGGATCTGGAAGAATGTTTTATCAAAAATATGTACCAAACACTTCAAGCATTGAGAGTACCAGAAAGAACAGATGAGGTGACAGTTTCATACAGCTAATCTTACATGACTAATAAAGTTTCCTGACAACATTTTTGTGGTCTGTCAGCTTTAGATCTGAACTGTGGAAGTACAGTGTAGATAAAAACAAATACAAGTAAAGGTAACACAGTAAAAAGTAATTGTGTAAGTTAACAGGTTTTAGCAGTGTTTACTGGTTTTCCAGCAAAATAGTTCAATATATTAAAATAAAATTAAAAATGCTTTTAAGTGATGCATATTTTCTACATACTTGTATAGTTATGTCTGAAGTAAAATTTTTCTCCTGGTAAAGAAAAGGTGAAGGTCTGTTTTGAATTATTTTTGTTATATAATTACAGCATAGTATGCAATATTTATTTTCTGTAGGTTTCACCAAATGGCGTTAACCCATCTACATCAGTTGGCACTCATACAGATTTTCCGGTGAGTTGTTCTTTTGTAGGATCTATATAAAAAAAAAGATAATTGTTGGTTCAGTTTAAAATATTTACATGGTAAGGTGCTATGTAAGCTTAATTTTTCTGTTCTTCCTCAATGTTTTAACTGATATTTTAAATATCTGTATGCAGATTGGTTGTCTGTTTCCATTTTTGTCACTGAATTATAAGCTACTTCAAGAGTTAAGATTGTTACACAGAATGCTTATTTTAACATCATTTTGTGGCAAAGAACATTAAGAGGTTTAAAATATAATGTATTATATTGTGTCATGCTTAGATTTAAATTAATTGAGGTAAGTCAACATTCACTTAAGTCACTGTTGTCTATTCTTTGAAAATTAGGCTTTTAAGAAATTGATATGTTCTGATTTTGTTAAAGCCAAATTTTCAAACACATGTACAAAGAACATAGCTTGTCTGGAAACTAAAATTAGGAAACTTGTTCATATTCTAAGGTGGTTATTATGAGCAATCATAAATCATTTTGTAATTTATAAAGAATATCTTGGTTTTATATCTTAGGAGAAAGCTGAGAAACATATAGTAAAACTTCAAATGTTATAGTTTTAATAAAAATGAATAATAATTGAAACAAGTCATATTACCAAATTATTTAAAACATGTAAAGAAGTACTTTGCAAAAGTATAGTTAAAAAATTGAGAGTGCTGCAAAATTCACAGAAATGTTTCATGGAGAATTCCATTTTTTAGCCAGTAGTTTTTATATATATATATTTACTATAAAATTCCTGTTTTGTTTCTTTTAACAGTTCTTCTTGAGCCTTTTATGATTAATTAAATTTAATGTATTATTATGTATTTCTTTATAAGAGGAAATTGCATTGATCAAATTACTGACTTTCTTACTAATTCAATTAATTGTCTATTTAAAAGTTTTTAATTTTCTATCTAGTTGTTGGAAATTAAATATAAAACTACACTTGAATGGGTTTTGTAACTGAAATATATGAAGTATTTAACAGCTGATTCTTACAGTTTTTACAGAAACACCCAATATATTTAATACCTAGCCCCTGAACAGTCTTTTTACAGAAATATAGAATATTTAACAGCTAGCTCCAAACAGTCTTCTTACACAAATATTAAATAATTAACACTTTTGATAAGAGTTTATACACAGGATCACATATAAAAGGTGCAATGAATTTCAAAAAAAGGCACCAAAACTTGAGTACTTTTGAGTAGTTAACTATTCTTCTTTAGGAGAGTAAAAAAGAATAGTCAAGTATTTGAAAGTGTTCAAATTTTGGGTCTTTTTTGAAATTCATTGAAATGTTCAACAGTTATCTCTGAACAGTCTTCTCACAGAAATGCATTAAGTATTCAAAAGCTAGCTTTGAACAGTCTTTTCTGTTGACATTATCACATACTTATTATTTGTGTTACTAACTGTGATTAGTATTGATATATTTTGTCTGAAACCTAACCTGGATTTATGTGTTTCAGAATGGAATAATTCATATGGATTTCCCAGAGATTTCTCATTTACAGCCTGTCTTTACTCAGCAGGAACAATTCCAGCAGACACGTGCCTCTTGTGCTCTGCCTGCTACGTAAGTCTTTATATTAGTTGGTAAAGAAAACTGATTTTAAATTGGAAAAGTTTTAATTAGACCAGGTTATTATACAGCCTTAAAAAGTTTTAACTTGTTTTTTGTATTTTCGAGACCTTAAAGTTGTGGATATGTTGCTGAAGGTCTTGAATGTTCATGTCATGCTCTCAGTAGAGTAACAAAACGTGGTATTAGTAGATGAAAAACATGCATTAAAAGTTGAATAAATAACAGAGGGTATTTGAATGATTCTTTAAGATTTTGTTGTATTATTTTTTGGTCAATTTGCTGTGTAAATAAGTCTTCACATTTTCTAAGCATTAGATAGATGCAGGAACAATGTAAAGCCTATTCCTCACAGTGTTATTATATTAGTAGTTAGCCTATGGAGACTTACACAACCATGTACATACATGTTTTATTCAGAAAAGTGTTAGTGGGACTATTCAGTTGTTTAAATTCTTCACTCCTTTTGTATTTGAGCTGCTACTGGTTCTATTTACAGGGAGGAGAAGAGTATTCAGTGTAATATATCTAAAAGATAAACATATGTTAAAGCTCTGTACTAACAGTAAATGATAATTGTATCTCTTCAGGGATAACTGGCCGGGACAGTATGGTTTTTCTGTGTCTTTTGGCCCCCAGGAAAAACCAACAAAGAGCACGGCCTGGACGGTAAGCTTTCTTGTCTTGTCTTATATTTATTATTAAGAACTCCTGGTCGAAAGTACATCTGAATCAAATTGACTAGAAATACTTTATTAATCAGTACCTGAGAGGAGAGATGGAGAGTAGTGAAGATGTAACACTACAAAGGTAGTGGAGAAAATTGTTGATTACTTTTCCATTAGAAAAAAAATGACTTAGCATTTAAATTTTTTTAAGATTTGAAGAATAAGGACTGTCATTATTTTTATTTATATCCTTTATATTTTTGAAATCAGACTTCAATATGTATGTTATGTATGACTGCACTGAACTGAAAATAAATACTTTTAAACAGAAAAGTTGTGTGAAATAAAAATTGGAGGTCACATAATATAGTCAATAAGGTCAGCTGTTATACAATGTTAAAAAAGCCTGCAAAATATTGCCCAATTTGAGCTCCTGAAAAGTCTTGAATGAAACCCTTTTAGTAGCTTTTCCATTACAGAGAGAATTGAAGTACCTCAGTTGTAGTTCGAGCTGATTAATGGATTTGCTAATTAATTAATTGATGATCTCATTAACCCTTTTTCAAAATTTTATTCAACTACTTTTTGTTTATGTTATACCAATTAGAATAGCATAGAATCTTAGCTAATAATCCATATTTTAGTATACAAGTTTTAAGTTCTTAATTCTACAAGGAAATATTTTTAAAATCTTGAATTTCCACTAGTGTGACCCACATGATACACTTTGTCTTAGCATGTCATCATCCCTATTTTATCCATCAGCCCTTGAATATGTATGAAATTAAATGTATAATACTCTTTATGAAATCATTATTGCTCAAACAAACCATAATTTTTATAGTGTTCAATTTTGTTTGGTTACAGAGCTATCAAGTAGAAAATCAGACCCCTCCTGCTACACCCACCTGTCACATCCTCTTTCACAATTTGTTTATAGTTCTCTCTTACGTTTCATTATATATTATCTATAACCAATAGAAAGTCAAGGTTTTCATCTATCAAATAACGTATCTTATAATGTTGTATTCTGAACATAATATCATCAATTTCACTCACAGTACAAGATTCTTTCACGTGGGAAAGTTAATGACTAGCTTGGATGAATTTGTAACGGCTCTTGTGAGAAAGCCAGGAAAATTTTGAGAGTTAAGTGAATTTGTATGATTTTGCATGTTATTAATCTATCTTCTTTGGTGCATTATTTAATTAAATAAAAATTGTTAAGTGCATTACTATAATTAC
>NW_013668253.1:89145-103793 GCF_000517525.1 Limulus polyphemus
TTTTAATTTTAACATGAAAATTACTTTTCACACGGACTATTCAAAGCAAATACTCAATATATTCATGGAGAAATCTTTGTTATTAAAAATACTTCACTAAGAAATATGAGTTTTTTTATGTGAAAAACTTGTAATATTAACTGAAATACTGTCAAATTTTGTGAAGATACACCCAATATATTGAGAGTTATAAGTATTAAATTTATAAAGACTTTAAATGAGTACAAAAGGTCATGTGACTCGGTCAAATTGACGAACTCCATATTGAGAGGGATAATCAGTTAGTACATGTAAAAAACAAAAGAAACAAAAACAAATCAAGTATGTATTTATCAGCACAACCACTGCATTGTACTAATGTGGTATCAGTCTTCTTATTTTCTTGTACTTTTAAAAAAAAAATCATTTTTGTATTACCTTTGTTTTCATATGACAGACATCTTAAGATCACTATTTGCAAAGAACATATTTTTGTCAAAAAAAAGTCTATAAATAGTTGTATGGACATTTTCTACCCATTGGTTAAATCACTAATGTCAACTAAATACCACCACACAGTTGCTGTTATTTGTTTTCAAATATTCAGTAATCTCACATTGATCTTCTGTATATCAAATAAATTGATAATTGAAGCATGTTTTACTCTCATGGTAAGGGTAATGTTTTTATTTAATCCTTTTGAGCCGGGTCACAGGTGAAAGGCCATGCCATCTCGTTTGTTGATCCCCTTGGACACTTCCCCTAAATCTGTGCCTGTTTATACAACATTGACTAATATAGTTAATAATTTGTGAAAAAATTAATGGGGATTCACCCCTTAGACCCTTTCACTAAATCCTCATCTGCTTATATAACTAAAGAAAGCTATTAAAGTCTGGAACTAAAATGAATGGAGGTGTTGTCCTCTCCCCCAGATTTGCACCTGTTTATGTAGCATTAAAGAATACAGTTATAAGTTAGAAACATAATGCAGTATAAAAATGACAGTACATTTACACTTTTTTTTTAATATTTAGATAGCCAGGGAGAGTTGACAGTGGCAATACCAGTCAGTTGTTTTCCCTCTAGTTCATAATTAGTGACTGCTAAATAGCTTCAGTAGCTTTGCAATAATAAAGACAGGATGAGTAAATTTAGTGGCAAAGGGAATCAAACCTGAGACTCAAGTCACAAAGCATCACTCACCTCTCCATTACGTAGCTTTCGGCATGGGCTCGGTCAGGGACTGACCTTGTAACCATTTTGTGCTTGTTATAGTTTTCATGCTACAACTTTTAAGTTAGTAAGCCTATCTTCACGAAATTTTGCATATTATCAGTAAACACTTCAAGGCTTTTATATGGAAAATATGTTTTTTCATTAAGTTTTAAGATTTCTTAAGTAATGTTTTTCTCGTGCCTTTTCACTTCTTGAATATTGACTATCAAACATGCAAAGTAATTTTGATTTTAAGATAAAAAATACTTTTATGCATCAGAAAATGTTTAACTTCACATGCAAAATTTTTATAATTTCCAGATAATTATCAAACGTTTTTTTAGAAAAAAAATATTTTATATGTTATTTTCACTACTGTATCTCTGTACTGGTTGGATAGATTTGACTGACCTTATAACCACCATAACAAATTAGGAAATAAATATAAGTTATGGCTTTTTTGTTCTAGAATGACTACAAATTATAACATGAAAGCACAAATGTTTAGTCTAAATAGCTTAAATTTCATAACATTATGCATCTATATATATTTATTTTTATTATTTTGACCTTTCAGCTGTGCCTGACTAACATATACAGAAGTTGCAATGATGTGTCGCACGTGCATTACTGTATCCAAGAATATAGAACTGGCCTTTACAAAGTGACCTGTCTTGGCTATGTTTTAGTGGACTAGTATTTTGTGAAATACAATTCCATTTCAGTTATAATACATTATATAGGTATATAGACTATTACTATTCACAAATAAGTCCTTAAACTTATTTTTCTTAAACATAGAACAGTAAATAAAGAAGTATAGCTAACATTTATCTCTTCTAGTTATGAACTTTGTGCTCGCTCGTTTGCTGCTTGCCATAGGTTGCTAAGCCTTATCAAATTTCATACATGGAGGATGTGAAATGAAATAATTTTTTTAGGATTTATACATATACATTTTGAAATAACCAAAAATCATAAATTACTCCATCAATACCACAGAATTCCACTATAATTTATCTAGCTTAGTGTCTAAGCTGTATTTGGGTCTAAAAAAATGGAATTTCAAACTCACTAATATCTTAACTTACTGCTTGGAATCTAGCATGAAAAAAAAGTTTGCCAGACATATTTTGCAGAGGCTGAGAAAACCACTAGGGGACATTTTAAGCTTTTGATTGGTTATACACACGTTATTGGGTGAAGTAGGTGTATGTAAGCAGTATTTTCAAAAATTGAAGAGGTGGGCAGAGCCACCTTGGTTGATTCAATAAATATATTAGTATCTCAGAAAATAGAAAAGATAGGAGGTTCTCATTTTATATTCTATCTTGTCAATATCAGTAATTTGAGTTTCTAATTCGTAAGAAACTATAGATTTTGTATTTGGATATCACAAACATCTAATTCGAACCAATATTGCATTCAACTTTCAACATTACACACTAAAATCTATTTAGGATTTTTTTTTTATATTTACTTTTAAGTTGTGAAAATAACTAATGGATAATACTAAGATTTTAAAATTTGTATCATAATCTACGATTTGATACCAAACTTGTTGAAATAGAATAGTAGTACAATAAAATTTTGAATGCAAGTCAACAAACGTGATGACATGGCCTTTGACCTGTGTCTATAGGGTTAATACCAAACAAATATAATGACAATATTTTGATTACTTGGATATTCAGAATAATCAAAAACAGTAAATAGCCAACAACACAAATTTCAGTTAGTTTATTATTTTCATGACAGTCAATAAAATTGTAATTTTGATTAATCAGTTTTGGAATAGTTAAACAATAATATTTATTTATTTCTATTAGTTGATTATTTTGGTGACATTAATCATCTAATTGTGGTTTTGATTAATCAATTAGTTTGTGGAATATTAATCATTGTCATTGCTGCTTATAAATAATCAATTATATCAAATTGCCCAGCTCTAGTTATAGTCAGTGAAATACTTATTATTAATACTTGATAATGTATTTTCATTGCTATATAGGATTTTTTACATTAAGGTAATATAAATGTGTGTGTGTGTGTGTGTACTTGTATACATAGATGTTATTTTCATTAGTACTCAGAAGTGAAGGACAAACTGTATGTAAATATGGGAACTGCTTGTCCTGTGAGATTTCATACTACCCACCCTACACAACGTGGCACTATTCTTAGATGTATGGCTGTATTCACCAAACCAGAGTATGTTACTGAAGTAGTTAAACGCTGCTTGAACCATTCAAGTCCAGGAGACATGACCAATGAAAGTAAGAATAATTTTGTCATTAATAAAAAATGTGAATTAGTGCAGTATTTCTATAAAACATTGTTTATTACATCTAAAATTCTACTGCAATCAATAGGAATTTTTTGTATTAAAAAAGGCATTATTATGCATTTAGTATTTTTTTCTCATTAAACAATTTTTGTTGTCTTCTCAATCTAATTCCTAAATTGATAAAGATAAAAGTTTTTGTTTTTGACTGAAACATCATGTTATCACTGTAAAACATAAGATTGTGTTTGTAATGAACTGTTGTTGTTGCTATAAGATCACATAAGAAAACTGTACAGTTTATAAGACAGTTCATTATACAAAGTACATTATATACAGTTGGAATATGTTAACAAGTAGTGATTAGACAATTAGAAGTGTTATTTACAATATGTTTATTGTAGGTATCAAAATTAAATGAGCACAAAAGGTAGATAGTCTTTAAACTAAAAACAGCTTGGTTGTAGAAAAAAATAAGCATTTCCAAGAAAGTTATTTCTTGTACAAATAGCAACTAAAGGAATTTATATTAGAATGCAGTCAAGGCAACCAATATTATTGGATACATAGTTTTAAAATTCTTGCTAATAAAAAGTAAACTATAATTGGCTTAAAATTATTGAGTTACTTGTCATTTGACTACTTTTTTTGTATGATTATGTGTATGTTAGTGTTGACAAAAATGTGGCCAAATGAGAGAGGAGTAACTCATATTTGTGCTATTGTTAATGACACTGACAAACATGACAACAAAATTTTACACCAGTTATAGTTTTTTTAGCAAGCAACTTTAAACTAGGTAACCAATAATGTTGGTTGCCTCGGCTGCATTATGATAGAAATTCTTTTAGTTACTAATTGTATAAGAAATAACTTTTTTCTTGGCCATGCCTTTTTTTTTACAGCCAAGCTGTTGTTGGTTTATATGTTATACCTAATTATGAAAAACTACAACTTATCTCTTACTGTACATCAAATAGAATTCACCATTAACCATCTGCCTAGACATTTTTTAAATAATGACATTAAACAGCCAACTAGCATAAAATAACTTTCAACGCCTGCTAATTGATAAATTACAAACAAAATGGCACTTGCATTGTAGTGCAACCCAAGAAACAATGCAAACAATTAGAAAATTAGAAATTATGAAAACAAGTTAATTTTTCTCCTGTAAAATTAGTTCATCACAAACGTACAAAATAATATTGCAAAAAATAATATCAGGATGATGAAAGACGATGCAAATGATTGCAGTGCATGCATAGTACACTATAGTTTCATCGTGCATATACTCTGGTAACCACACCAAAGAAGACACCTGTGTAATATATGTACATCGACTTGCAGTGTACATTTTCTAGTATAGTTCTATTCAAGTAATACAAAGTTCATAACTAAAATCCTTCAAAGGAATTGTTTCAGTGAAATGATCAGAGTTGATCAGCCTCAAAACAACAATACTCAGCTGGTAATGATCCAGTTTTTGAAATCGGGTGTGGGCTAATGCATTTAATTCTAGTATTCATAAGCACAGTATGAGGGCTGGATCTAGCTGGACTGCCCTAATCTCTTCTTTGGAAAGGCATAAAGTTTAGCGTATGGTAAGACATTTTTTGCTTGGCTTGGTTTATGAAACTAATGTCTTTAATTGCTCAGACAGTCTTTTTAACTGCTTAAACAAGTTATTTATTGCATTAGAGTTGAGTCCATATGTATACCTTTGATATACAAGTATTTAACAACAAAACATCCTTGCTAATGTTAGCACTAGTCACACACAACAAGTTAATACCACATTTTAGTAGTGAGTAACAGGCAAAACTTGGGCAATTCTGGCCAAAACCTGCCAGTCAGCCAAAACCATTTACAAAGCTTATATGTTAGTAGGTACATGTGAATAAACAAACTGTGGAAAGTAGACACACACACTCCCCACATAATAAATAATATTGGAATACAAGCAAGTCCTATGGTTATATAGCTAGCACAAGCTACAGTGTGCTTGAGTATATAGGCTTATATGTATGGAAAATAAACTTGTTAATTAAACTTCCAAACAAATCATTAGCTTCAACAAAAAATAATGGCTGCCAACAAACAATTAAAACTCATGAGTCTCACATGTTTACACAGGAAGCCAGTCTAAATTCCACCCATTGGCACTGGCAATTTAAAATTTTACAAGCACTTTACAAGAAAACTACTTGCCAGAATTCCACAACATTTTACACAAAAACAAAAGTGATGGTATTGTTTATCACTGTAAAGTTTAAAGAAATTTAAAATCTAGATCTTGTTTTAAATAAAACCAGCCACAAATTAGGCCACAAAACTTACTGTTTCAAACCATAAACACTATTGCTAGTAGAGTGAACATAAGGAAGTAATGATATTAATTTCAAAGCAATTGGACGAAGATTGAGATGATGGTTGAGGTTTGAAAATTAAACACGCGCGCCATAACAACAAATTGGGTGTGTGCATAAACAAACAATATGGTCAGATTTGGCTAGGCTATATCTCGGCAATTGTTCCAAGGATTCGTTTCATTTTTTAAGTGTTAACTAATAATGTCTTGATGGTTTGCAGTCTTGAATATCTAAAGTGTAGCTGTTACAACGGGTGAGTGTCAGAGGGGCTGATTTTGTACACTTGGTAGTGGCTGCATGTTTTGGGGCACACATGCTTATTTTTTCCTTGGCTCCATGACTTACCATGAGTGTGAAAGTTAAAACCACTATTTTATCATGCTAAAAAAAATAACCTAGTTATACTGTTTGTGTTGTTTGACATAATTAGCATGTTGAATCCTGTCATAATTCATTATTTACTACTGGAATTCTTCTTTTGCTACTCTAGATCATCCTGCTCCTGAACATCTGATTCGTTGTGATAGTCCACAGTCCCACTACTTGATTGACTTTAACACTGGAAGGCATTCAGTCACAGTACCTTTTGAAAACCCACAAGGTATGTTGAAACTAAAATTTAAGGTAAATTAGTAGAATTTGGAAGTGGTGGAGACTGAATATGAGAAAATTACCTTTCTTATAAATGCAAACCTGGAACTACTAAAAACCATTGGTAGCCTGCTATTTGAGAAGCTCTTAACAAAGTGTTAAGATGACCGATCTCTAAAAAACAGACATTGGTAAATGAAATGGCTTGCAGTTGTATTTTTACTTAGTCATCACATTGAAGTTGTTATTCAAATAAATTTTATTGCAAATGTTTGTTTTTTAAAATTGCTGTTTTGGAATGTTTTATGGTACATGGCAGCTCAGTTGTATTGCAAGTGTTCTGTGGTGTACAGCCTTTGAGAAATACTGGTCCACTTAAATAAATGTTGCAGTACACTAATGTTCTGTAGTGTACACCTGTTGGGAAATACTGGTCCACCTAAAGAAATAGTGCATCACATTAGTATTCTGTGGTGTGTATACAAACAAATATTGCAGGATTTTTAAAAGCAGAAAATAATTATGGAGAGTGTTAAGCGAGTTTAATATGTGGTATGTTTTTGTTTCATTTGGTTGCCATGCACAGCATACCCTGGAGTATTTTATTTACATGTTCTTGTTTTGAATATAGTTTCAGTTAGATTGTCTTGAATATTCTACCTTAGTTCATTGTATTTCATAATTTGTTCTGATTTGATTTAAATGAGGGACTAACAGGAACATGCTGAGACTGAAAATTCAAGGATTCATCATTTCTGACTTGTTACTACAAAAATGCACTCCTCACTTTGGGGTTGTGAATGCAATATAAGGGTGATTGTCAAATCTCATTATATGATAACACAAGAGTTAATGGGAGGTGCTTTTGATTAGCTGTCTTTCCTAAAAAATATATCAAAATTAGAAATAGCTATGTGAAGATAGCTCTTTATGTAACTTTGCACAAAAAGTTGCAAAATAAGTCGAATTTCAATGTCTTATTTTACTTAATTCAATATATCATGTTTTATGTTCTTATTTTCATTCTGGTTTTAGCTGGAATGTTTTACACAACTTACCTTTACAAGTTCATGTGCCTTGGAAGCTGTGTGGGAGGACTAAATCGACGACCAATAAAAATCATCTTTACTCTTGAGAATGAACAGTGAGTATAAATTTACTAATTTTTTTTATCAAAAGTTTTTTGTATGTTTATTTACTTTCGTTGATGTCTACCAACCATAATTTGTTCCACTCTGCACCTGTACTAATAATTATTCTTTTTTCCAAAACACTCGTTCCACTCTGTGCGTATACAAATAATTATGAATTTTGTGATGCTAAACAAATGTATACGGCATTACTTTTGAAAATGTTAACTTTTTTGTCAAAAATTCAGTAATGGTAAAACTTGGTGACTTTTTTTTCTTTGATCAAGTTCATCAAGTACAAACTGCTCAAACAATTTTGAAGAAAACCCTGGAGGAAAAAAGTAAACTTGTTGTTGGGTTGTAATACACCAGATAGTTTTGAAGGAAACACTAAAGCAAAAGTAAACTGATTGTTCGACTATGGTTTATGTTTTACTATATTATAATTGTTCTTGTAAATAATCTACATGTTACGTGATTTTGCTTTTCCAAAACCTTTTCTGTAATTTTTATTCTATTTCCTCTTCAACTAGTATAACCTATTTGATCTCATTTGTGTTTTCTTCCTTCCACATTATAAATGCTGAAATCTTTAATTTTGCAGATCCTTTTGAAAAATCAGTTTTTAATAGGAATTTTATCCAAAGTTTTGTCAGAACTGATTACTTCTAAACATTCTGATTTTTTGGGATTATATATTCTATTACAGAATATGAGGTTAATGAAGAAATTATTTGCATGCACTATCAATACTATATTTTATATTTTTAATATTTTCATTACACAGTGGCTTATGTGTGGGTCGTCGATCATTGGAAGTGAGGATTTGTGCTTGTCCTGGAAGAGATCGCAGAATTGAAGAAAAGCACTTTGAACAGCAACGGGATCACAGTCACAAGGTGTTGGGGAAGCTGTTAAACGTCAGTTTTAATTATTAATTTTGATATATCTGAAAAAAACTTGTAGAGATTGTATTAAAAAGAAGTTAACACCGGTGTTCCAAATTACTTTTTTGCATATGGCAGTACACTGTCGCCCCCCCCCCCCCCAATGGCTAATTTTTGGGTGTGCAAACATAAAGTTGGGGGTACAATAGATACAGCAAAATTAGTTTTAATCAATTAATCATGTAGTGTTACATTAGTAGATAAAACTAACTAATTAATTGTTGTGATGAACTATAATGTTGTACAATATACGACACTAAACAATTTGTTTTACAGTTTATAATTAGAATGTTGTAATACTAATTAACTTGGTTTCCTTTTTTTAACCTATACTCCATTGTATTAGTCTACTGTGATGCGCAGCCATTTTAATTTGCTACTCTATTTAGCCTGGAACATTTTTGGCCTATTTTTGCTTATTGGATGTTGTTGTCACATTTAAAAGCTGACCCAAACTCTGTAGTTGTGCATTTTTTCAGAGGTTTTATGGGTTGAGAAATAGGCTGAATTATTAGTGTTTCTATTAATACATTTTGGAATATGCGAGCATCAATTTTTGAAGAACTGCAGAATATACTGAAATCTGCAGAAAATGTAAATAATTAATCTCTCAAATTCAGTGGATTCGAATGATGTGTGAAATAAGTCTTGCCTACTATTACACTGCAAGAACTATAAAAGCTCTAATATAACCATGCACTATGTAGATCTTAAAACCATTAAATGCACTACATTTTAGTCCATGTTTGTGTTTTTTGCAGGGGTTATTGCCATGGCAGTTGTGTATCTGATTACATTCACACCATTATATTGCTATTTAAGAAAAATAATGAATCGTAATGAAAGTGGTTTTATTTGAAACAATTTATTTTGTCATACCATAAGTAAAAGCTATTTTTAGTGTGTCGACAGGTGAATATGTTTCCTGTTTGAATGTTAAAAATGAAGTCTAAAGCTCTGCTCTATTAAAATTTCTTCTTTATTTCTTGAGTGAAATTTAATACTTTTTTGAGAGAATGTATTTTGAAATAATATAGCAAATATGGCAGTCTTTCAGTAAACATTACTAGTCTTTTACATAACAAAAAATCTGATATTTTAGTGAATAAACTAAAAAAAGATTGGTCTGTGAATATATCTAGTCTTTTTTTTTACTAGTATGAATGCAAAGTGATTTTCATGTTAATATTAAAAATACTTCATCTCAAAAATGTCAAATTTCATTTGCATAATCTCCAAACCTCTTAAATACAACTTATGTATTTTTTCGTGAAATTTTATGTTTTATGTTATTTTCTCTACCCTAACTGTGCAAGGTTGGTCAAAATAAAAATTGAAATAAATGTAAATTAACCTTGTTTTTCTTTCTAGAATGACTTCAAATTGTAACATGAAACTAGATTTGTTTATTCTAAGTAGCTTTAAATAACAGTATCCATCTGTTTATACTTACATTTATTGTTTTATTGCCCTTTGAACCATGTCTAACTAATATTCATGCCATTATAATTTGTAAATCACTCAGGGAATGTGCAGATCATGTTATGCTATTGAATTACATTACTCACCAACTGCTCTTATTCATGCCTCATGAAAATTTTTTATTATATTATTATTATTTATTTTCTGTAATCTAACCTAAAAGAGAAATTAACAATTTTCCATTTTCTGTACAGAGAATTGTAAATAATACATCATTTGATAGATGAAAACCTTGGCTTTCTATTGATTATAAGTGATATAGTATTAAACGTAAGAGAGAACTATTAACAAATCCTGAGAGAGGTGACAGGTGGATGTGGCAGGAGGGGTCTAATTGTATATTTCATGGCTTTGTAACCAAATGATATTGAAGGCTTTAAAAATTGTTTTGTCTGAGTGATGACAATAATATAGTGAGTAATTTATGTTAAAGTTGGTACTTATTGGAGGGGTGAATAAATTAGAGAGGAAGGGATGCCTAGAGAAAAAATATCAATTCAGGATTTTTTAAATATTGCCTTATAAAGTTAAGAATTTAACTTGTATAATGTTAAAATATGAATTATTAGTTACGATTTTATGCTGTACTAATTGATATAACATAAAGTAATTTAATGAAATTTTTAATGTAAGTCACTAAAAACCTAGTAAAGAATGCCTGTGCAGAGGGTCAAAGTGTGACATGCTGGTTATTACAAAATGCATTATCTCATTAGATCTTCTTAAGTACCTTACAATTTAAGACTTAAACCTTATAGATAAATTTTTGTTTTTGATGCAGAGGTTAATAAACACCAAATATGTTTTATTTTGCTTTTATTTTTTAAGCAACATAACCTTTCACATAAAACGTATTCATTTCTGTTGAATTTAGGTAAAATGTTTTATAGAACTTGGAAAAATTCCCCAAAAATACTATGTGGGTTAGACGTGACTTACGAAATGATCTTATGTTGACAAACAAGTATTGCATAATCACCTAGATACCTGTTGATCATAAATAGAAAAGATTATCTAAAATTAGAACACAATGCAAATGCAATTTTACAAGCATCTTTAGCTACTAATATATCTAGATGCTTTAGCATGTGTAAATAATATTTGTTTTATGTATTGGCTGTGTTTTTTGAACATGCAGTATATGTACAGGTACAGTTTTTTTCATGTGAATTATTTTTGTTTGATTCGCATACATATATGGGTAATGGGGAACACTGACATTTTGAAAAAGTGTATGTATAAAATCTATTTATCATTGTTTTAGTTTAAAAATTGTTAAAAAAAAGTCTCTTCCCAAATCTAGTGAATGAAAGATGTAAAACTGTTTACATATTTCATTCATTAGTTTTGGGAAATGACTTTCCTTTTCTGATATATTATTATAATTTGGTTAATTTTCAATTTAGATTTATATTCTTTACTAATGTTTATAATTAGTTTCTGAAAACTTGTCTAGAAATATTTATGAAGTGTATTCGAGATTATATTTGGCCCTTCCCAAGTAAAATTATCCAAAGAAACAAATGTTTAAATCTTTAAATTATAATGCTTGATTTTAAGGAATAAAAATAGCTAACTAGATCTTTTTTTTACACAATATAGGATTAAAGTAAAAAAGTAATGATAATAAAATTGTAATATTTCAGGTACAGCTGCAAAGATACGTCATGAATTAATGACTGTAGCTCCAGCTCCAAAGAAACTCAAGACAAACAGTGAAGATGATGAAATCTTTAATATTAAGGTAATTTGTAGAAGTGTGTAACCCTCTCACTATACATAGGCCAAAGCACACGTCAAGACATTTTCAAAAGCTATATTCAAAATTTAATTAAACTGCTTTGTTATCAATGTATATGAATACTTGGCATCAAGACATAGTTAATAAATCAAATTTTAAAAGGAAATACTCTATCTCCTTTGTGTATTGTGGCATTTGTTCACTTCGACTTGCCCATCCTCTATTTTTTCACATTCCTTTCTCACTTCCTGAATTTAATATAAGTTATTCATTATAGTATAGATATTATTAATGATTAGTTTACTTTTTATAGCCTTCAGTCTTCTTTGTTTAGCTCACCAGTGACTCAGTGGTAACTCTGAGGGCTCGCATGGCTAAATACTGAGTTTTTATACTTGTAGTGGGCACAGCACAGATAGGCTGTTGTACAGCTTTATGCTTAACATCAAACAAATCGACTTTTTTGTTCACAGAGATATAAACTAAAAGGTCAGAACCACTTGTCAGTAGAAAGATAAAGTGTTAATTTACCAAATGTATAATGCTACTTTGTTCCCAGTAAGAGACTTTGTCATTTTGCCTACAAATTGAAAGTTGATATCACAGAATTCAGATTGAGTAGGTAAGGGAATTATTTTGAGGCACTTATACCTTAGTTAGAAAGCCAGTTAACCCTTTTGCAGCAGCATTGTGTAAAATACACAATCTCATCTGGAAACAATACAAATGAATTCTGAGCTTTCTTAATGTATCTTCACAAAGAATGACATTATTTTAATTAAGTCTTTCTACTAAAAATATGTTATCTATTGTAGTTATTTGCACTCAAACTTTTCTTCATCTTATAGTTTTGGAGAACCTCTTAAATGAGTATCAATAATTTTTTGTTTTTTTAAGGTAAATGTTTATATTTTATTTTTCATTTTCTCTACCATATCACTAACTGTAGGTATTATTATCAACATATGGTGCAATGAAATGTTTAAAATTAAAATGTAAAAAAATGTACCTTTTAGTTTTTCATAGAATATCTTAAAAGATCTTTTGGTTATACTTGTAATTTCAGATCTTTTCATTTTCACATATAGTTAATTTCTAACGTTTTATTTTCCTTTACCATTTATTATTCATCTTTACACAAGTCAGTGATGCTCATAGAGCATATTACAGTATCTTTGGCAGAGATGTGCAAGTCTTCAACTAAATTATCTTGCACTTGCACAAGATCATAAAGGTTGAGAACTGAGGCAGATTTTGAGAAAGATTCAAAAAAATGTTTAAACCTTTCAATTATGCATTTTACAACAAAACTTTTACTTTTATATAAGACTGAAATACAAGTTAAATCTCTCTCTAACTATAACATATTTAGATAAGAAATAATAGTAAGTGCTATCATGGAAAAAGCAGCCAACGATACTACCAGGAGTTACATCTACCCCTGTATGCCAATTTCAAATTATTGTTAGATTATAGCGTGAAATGAGCTCTTTCTAATGGTTATAAACACATGCATCAAATAAATACATGTGGCTTGTAAGTTTCAAGGCTAAGTATAGAAGATGGGTATGGCATCTGTCGGGAGCTGGCAAAATTCATATTTTATTTCAACTAAACTCATCCAGGGAACTTTGGAACATGTAAATAGTGCATTAAATGAGGTTTTTGTCTAGACATACATGTACTGTAGTTGCTAGTTCAAGTTATAGATTGTGAAATTTCAGAACATGTTGAGAACAAAACTGAAGTTTTAAGTTTTTTTAAGGCTTATTTTGAAATAAAGGAATTAAGACTTAGATAACATAACTTTGAATTATACATTATAATGATAATTTCATTGACATACATTGATAGTAAAGTTGTCTAATTAAAGTTTGAATTTAACTCAGTGAGTTGTGCAGAAATGTGTTTAAAGGGGTACTCATGGTGGAAGGGTTAACCATTGCTATGGGCATCCTTTTGTGTGCTTGTCATGAGGTTTTACTGAGTTAATTTAAAATTTAATTAAAGTACTTTAGTCTCATTGCATATGAATAAACTTGGCATCATAACACAGCTAATAATATATATTTTAATATTATACAAGTTTTAAGTTCTTAATTTTATAAGGCATTATTTTAAAAAGATCCTCAATTTCTCCTAGTATGATAATTGTGATATTTTCTTTTTAGGTATCCCCTCTTCTCTAGTGTATCTACCACCCCTCTGAGAAGTAGGAAATTTAATATAAATTACTCATTATAATGTCATGGCTCGTAGCTTAGCTGAATTTTTAACATTAACTAACACAAGGTAATTTCAAACATGATTTTTTTTCCTCTTACCACACTTTTAACATCAGCTCACCGGTGCTGGATTTCTTGTTTAGTTCAGGTGCTAAGTTCTTTATGTCTAATGTTTGTTTTAATCTTAGCCACTGCTCATTTTCAGCCATTCCGATAATTTGGAACTGTTCAATATCTACATTTATATTCACACATTTTTCTTTGTCGGAAAATGTTTGAGAATTCTGCATACCTTGACACACTATGTTCTTTAACTTGATCACTAAACGAAAACATCATAACAGAAGATAATTATCAAGAAATAAGATCTAGTGGCTCTCATGCAGGTATATTGTATGGATTGCTAAAAATTTATAAAGACAATTGTCCAATGAGACCTATTGTGTCTAACATTGGTTACTATAATCACATATTAGCAAAATTTTTAAGTAAAGGTTTGAAATAATTTATTAATAATGAATATACTCTGCAAGATAGCTTTAAATTTATATAGAATATTAAGGACTTGAAATTCGATAAGGATGTAGTAATTGCAAGTTTTGATGTAGAATCATTATTTACTAACATACCATTAGATGAAACCAAATATTATATATGTATATAGATTGTTGCTATTTAG
>NW_013668253.1:104263-112577 GCF_000517525.1 Limulus polyphemus
TCATTATTTACTAACATACCATTAGATGAAACCAAATATTATATATGTATATAGATTGTTGCTATTTAGAAATAAGTTCTTAAACATATTTTTCTTAAAATATAGAATTCTAAATAAAGAAGTAAAGCAAACAATTATCTCTACTAATTACAACCTTTGTACTCGGTTGCTGCTTGATGTAGGTTGCTTTTAAAAATTTTGCACGGGAAGGATATAAAACAAAATATTTTTTTAGGTTTTATATGTACATTTGAATAACTAAAAAATTATAAATTACTGCATTAATACCATAAAATTCTACTATAATTTATCAAGCTTAGTAACTAAGATGTATTTTAGTCTAAAAAAATATAAAATTTCGAGTAGACTAAAGACACACCCTACTTAATTGAAATATTGGTTCAAAAGAAAGAAATGGTGCCAAGCCTGTTAAAATGGCTGAGAAAGTCACTAGGGGACATTCTGTGCTTTCAATTGGTAATTCATGTGATACATAGAAGTAAGTGTATATAAGGGAGCATTTCCAAAAATGGAAAGAGGTGGGCTGGGTGCTATTGTTTGATTTATTACGTGAGCAATATCTTAGCAAATAGAAAAGATATGATCTTATTTTATATTCTAGCTTGTCAATATCGGTAATTTGAGTTTCTGATTTGTATGAAACTATAGGTTTAGTATTTTAACTTCACAAACATCTAATTTGAACAAGTGCTATATTCAACATACCACGTGAGACACAAAAATCGATATTTATCTGTTTTTTTATATTTGCTTTCAAATTAAGGAATTGAGTAATATATATAGTACTAAAATTTGAATTATAATCTACAGTTTGATACCAAAGTTATTGTTATCAATTCATGAAATAGTAGTTCAATAAAATTTTGAATGCGAGTAAACAAACAAGATGACATGGCCTTTCACCTGCTGTGAAAGGGTTAAAGTGTGATTGCAAATAACTACATTAAATTAAATGTTTTATTTTACTGAAATTACATACTTTAGGAACGTTCTTGTCAAATTTTAAACAATTTGATCCACTAGTTTTATATTTGGAACAAAATATGATGAGAGCAACATTACCTTCTAAAACAATTAGTAGCTGGTAGTCATAGGGTTAAGGCTATTTAGGATAAACAAATATAGTTTTGTGTTACAGTGTAAAGTCATTCTAGAAAGAAAAAAGGTAATTTAGATTTAATTTGTATTTTTTTATGGTGGTTACAGTTTTGGTCAAATTTACAGATCTCATATAGAGTTAGGGTACAGAAAATAACAGATAAAATATAAAGTTTTATTGAACAAAAACGTTTGAAATATATTGAGGTTTTAGAGATTACACAAATGAAATCTGAGATTTTTCAGATGAAGAAAGTTTTTTATCTATAAAAATCACTTTGCACTCAGAACAGTCAACACTTTGACTTCATATTATCATGGAAAACTTTTTAGTGAAAATACTTCATTAAAAATTTAGAATGCTTGTCTGCAAAAAACTTGATGATTATTGAAAGCTTGGAAAATTTTGTGAAGATACACAAAACATTAGAAGTTATAGTGTGGAAACTAAATGTCAATTTGGGGTTAAGATTTAGGTTGAATCTACAAAGACCATTGCAGGAGAGTTAAATTATAATAGTTATAGGACATAGTTTGTTTTGTATGTTTTTATTTTGCCTTCTTAAGTAGCTACTTAAAATAATTAAAAATGTAATGAATTAGTACTGTCAACACAAAAACAAAAGGCTTATATTTCATCTGTGAGCTGACAGCACAAAACAAGGTGTCAAATGTTAGTACCAAAATTTTTGTTTTATGTATATTTTTTTATTTATAATTAGAAAAGTAACAAAAATTGTAAATAAATTAGAGGGAAGACTTAGAGAACAAATGTCACAGTTCTCATATAAGGGGAATTGAATATTTAAAAAAAAAATTCCTTATAAAATTAAGAACTTAAAACTTGTATTAAAATTTGATGTATTAATTACATTTTGATGCCAAGTTTATTCATTTACTATGAAAATATAGTAGCTTAATTAAATTTTGAATGTAACCCAAGGCAAGAATGTTATGCAAATGAAATTTGAAAACTGGAATATGAATAAAAGTATTTTTAATCTTAACATGAAAATCACTTTGTACTTAGTCTAGTCAGCACTTTTGACTCCATATATTCATGAACACATTTTTAGTAAAAAAAATATTTATTAAAAACTGATGCTTAGTATACAAGACTTATAAAGTTTACTATAAGCTTGTCAGATTTCCTGAAGATGCACATACCATATTAAAGGTTATAGTAAGGATTCTTTTGTAGTTACCTGGTGGTTACAAGGTCAGTCAAAATAACTGTGCCTATATGAGGAAAAGAGTTAATTGACTTTGTTATTTAACTTAGACTCATCTGATTGTCCTCTTCAGTCAAACTTTGTACATTGTTGTTTTTTGCAAGAAATTAACACGTGCTTTTGAGAATGACTGTTTAGCAAAATGGTGTTTGATGACATCACTGTGTATAGAATGATGGTGTTTGACATTATAATATTTGTAGAAGGACAGTGTTTGGTGACATTACTATTTATGGAATGATGGTGTTTGGATATATCACTATTCAATAAATGACAGTGTTTGGATACATCAAATTACTTATGGAATGGTGTTTGGTGACATTACTATTTACACAGTGAAAATATTTGGAAACACTATATGTAGAATGATAGTGTTTGGCAACATAACTCAAATTTTATAAAGTGAAATTACTTGCTGAAGTCACTATTTATAATGACAGTGTTTGGCAACATCATGCACAATTTATGGAGTAGCAATATTAAAAGAGAGAGTTAAGTATTTTGAGAATGATTGGGTTAGGAACTACTTTTTATAAAGCACACGATTTTAAAAACATCATAAACCAGTTTTATGGAAGAATCAAAAGCATATAAAACAAAGCTGTTTTAGATACTTTGGGGTAAAATTGTAGCAGTTTTACACCACAACTAGATTGTTTTTGTCATAAGCTAGTTTATTACATCTTGACTTCAAACCTATTTGATTTGATGTTTTAGGTCAGAGGACGAAGGAACTATGAACTTCTCTGTACAATGCGAGATGCACTGGAAAGACAAAGGTATCTCACTCCTGAGCAAATGAGAGCATACCAGCATGAAAAGTAAGTTTCATTTTTAGTTGGTTACTACAAGTATACTGGTGTTAATAGTAATGATCATATAAGCTCTTCCAAGTGGCACTGGATGTTACTATTAAAAATTAGCAGTTAAATTGTTGAACTATGGAGTTAAAGGTAACCAGTTTTTGTGATCTTACTGTAAAATCAGGCTCCTTATAATATTGTATAACTATATAAGTTTGCTATAGCTTGTTGAGAGAAAAAACTGACACCAAAGAGAACCTACATTTTTAAAAGCATTTCTTAAGCTATGTATAGTTGATTATTATAGGATATGACCTAAGATTAGACATGTAAATTTAATAACAAAAGGCTAAGTATACAAGAATTGAAACTCAAACTCTGAAAATATTATTTTTATAGAACCAGTAGTTTCTAAGTTGCCATAGAATGTGAAGATAAGTTTTATCTCAACTCCTTCTTATGACAGATTTTTATTATAAAAAGGAAACTGATTATATGATTTAAAATAATAACAAAAATGTTTTCATTAGAAAAAGAAAATTGTAACTGGTTTTTGAGTTGGGGACAATAATATTTTTTTTAACTACGTACAAACCTCTAGTGGTTATAAGAAGAATCTTAAAATTTTGGTAACTAGCAGAAAAAAATGTAAGCCTCACTTTGCCCTGATGTTTATGTTAAAGTTCAAAATGAGTGTATACTTGAGACTTGCTAGTGTACAGAAAGTTGTCACATCATTGTGGTGTTTTGCAAGAACAGGCTGTTGTTAATAACAAGCATTGGTGTTTGGAATTAGTGTATGTATTTATAGTAAGAATAGCTTGTAGATATAAATTTAGACCAGATATAATGACATCCCATAGTCTGTTGTCAGCAATTGTGAAGCTTATTCTTAATTTTCTAACAGTAATATTAGTTTGTCACCAGTGTACTTAACATGATCTATTGTTAACAATATTTTGGGGTTGCTCTTGTCCATTCCTTTGTAAACAGAATATTTCATATTTTGTAAATGCATTTAAAAAGTTTTCCACAAAAACGTTTAGTTTGATATTGTTCATGTAATTGAAAAATAAACCAACTGAAAAACTTTTTTTTCGTGTCTACAGGGGGTTGTACACGAGCAAACCCAAAAAGAAAAACACTAGGATTTCTTCTGAAGAAGAAACAGAGTAGACTGTATCTAAGAAGAAACACTAGATGGCTCTGAATGAAAGAAAATAGACTTGACTGTTTCTCCATTACATTCAATTATTTTAATGACTATATACTTGATACGTTAGTCAGAAGTGATTCAAAGGTCATGGCAATAAGCATTTTGAACTAATTTAGTTTAAATATGCATTTGAAGCTTTATGCAGTACAACCTGAATTTCATATCCAATGCATGTCTTTGTTTTATGACTGTGGTTGATTTGCTAAGAGTCATGGTCATAGATCTGTACATGTATTTTCTTTAATTCATATATTTGTTTTTCTTTGTTTGGTAATCTTTCTTTATAAATAAGGCAAATATATTAACCTAGAAATGCAGTGTTATATTTTATATGCTTTTTGTTTTTGTTTACTTGAACTGTATGTGGTATATGTTCCTTTACTTAATGATAATAACAAGTAATGAATGGATAAATAGTTTGTAATTCCCCGCTATTATTTTACTAGTAATATGTAGATTGAATGTCTCATTTCACAGCAGTAACATAGAACCAACTTTGCAGCAAAATGTTTTTGTTTTTAACAATTTGTTTTAGGTTCCAGAAATATATAAAAAGTTATTGTAATGGATATTAATATTGTTGGGCCAGTAACAAAGAGTATGAATTTAATGTATTAAAATCTTGCTTTAATAAATTCTTTTTTTCTTTCAAACTGTGGAACTGAAAGTACAAGTACTTAATTGACTAAAACAAAGTGTACTTGTCTTTTCATCACATATTTCTCCAGTAAAAATACTAAGAATAGGTGAACTGATTTCTTAACTTTGCTGAAGGTGACTTAGTTATTTTCTGTTTGATCTAAAAAGTAGATATTTTTGTGATAGCTACATTATATTAGCTTGTTTCTATGACCTGCATAAAGGTTTTATACAATTGACCATAAGTAGCAGCTGTTATTTAAAAGATGAATCAACTTCCTTATGATTGGAAATTACATAAGTTTTTTTTCATTGGGTCTAAAGTAATGACTGATATAATAATGATGTAATGACTGCTACATGATCATCTTTTTGTTTTATTCATTGTGTCCAAAGTAGCAGCTTGTTTATCAACAGTATTTAACAAGATGGAAAAAATTAGTGCTATGTTACTGTTTTAAATGCTTAAGAAGTAATAAAATTTTAGTTCAAAGCCAAGAAAAATTGGTCTTCAAATGTTTTTATTACTTCCTATCTGGTCCTTCGTTGATCAAAGATTACCCTAGTTTGAAGTGTTCAGTAGATAAGTTACTTGGTTTTGATGGTAAAAGTGTCAACGAGGTGGTCAAAATATTTTTATAAAAATATAAAACTTTGTATGTTTGTCTTTTTTTTATATACCATGCTAAAGAAAAGTTAATTAATTCTGTTCTTATTGTAATACAAATTCACAGATGGAGAAACCATCACCTTAAATATGATTCCATTACCATTTTTTTGTTTTTGGTATTGTAGGAAAAAGAAGCTTTCTGATTTGTTTCATGGCATTCACAAATATAATTAATTATAGCAAAGCTGAATTACAAGATTATTATATAATTACTATAATAAACATTTTTGTAGCATAATTGGGCAACTGGTTTTAAATATTAAAAAAAAAAACATACTAAATATGTGATGTTTCATGCTCCTGAAGTTGTGTTGCACCCTAATACACAAGTTTGATGTGTATGTTTTCTGTAGTTGATTGTGTATGTATGTTAAAAACAATTAACTTTTGTTGCATATAAATATAAACTAAGTTGATTTTATGTGCCCTACAGGAAAAATCTGATTCTGATAATCAAAAAATGTTTACTTTCAACAGAAAAAAAAATTGTTGACATTTTCAACCTTATATTTGTTTAGGAGCGGAAACTATTTAAGGAAACATCTCAGTGGTATTTGATTAAAAAAAGATCACTATGGGTGTAAAAATTCTCCATATTTTTAGAGTTTGTATTGAATTTATAGTAAAATATGTGCCGTTTTTTTCAAGGTACTTCAATTTTTAAATGTAACTTCAGTATTAGAAAATATTCAAGCAAATTATCTGTGATCTAAAAATGAGATTTTTACTTTATTCAAAATCTTTTTAAAAGGTTATGTAGTTTGGCTATTTTAAGAATGTTGGTTTGTGTTTTTTGAGAAAAAAAAGTAAAAACCTTTACTAGTTCTAGTGTAGCAGATAAAATGATGAAGTTCAGCTTTTGGGATGTTATAGGGAGAAAATATTTTGATACATAACTTCTTTAGAAGTTTATATAGGTATTGTTTTCATTGTAGTTAATTCATTTCAGAATTTTAATTTTTTAAATTAAAATATCGAGTTACATTCCATTTTTGAGTAGTCCAATCGTAGCTAGTATGTTTGTGTCAAAAAAGTGTATATATTTACATACATGCGCACATTAAAAAAGAAATTTTATGCCTTGTACTTTTGGTGTTCATGTCTGATATTTGACTTTTGTCAACTAGAGTTTTTTGTTATTGATGAACAATGACAGTTTTTTATCAATGAATATAATTTCTTGTCTTTAACTTTGATAAATAATATTTAATACATTTTGTAAACAGAATATAACTGAAATAAAATAAAAATTCATTTTATCTTTTTTGGTTATAATTCATGAAGTAATAAGTGGTAGCAGGCTGGAATAGCATCAGTATGGTATAATTGTTTAATGGGATAAGATAGATATGAGGTCAACCCATCTTTTGTGATTTATTTTTACATTCTAGTTCTGCTAATATTAACATGAACAACGTCATATTTTAAAGTTCATTTATGACATTCACACTATTGCATTACTTGCTCTAATATTGATATCAACATTATTATGCCTAATTACAACATCAATATTACCAAATTACTAGATCTTATATTGACATTGGTATCACAGCAATTTCAGACCTAATCATGACATTCATACCACTACTGGATCTTGTGTGATGTTTTAGAAAACCTGGAAATTTGCAAGTTCAGCTTCACTCTTTGAAAATCCTTGAAAAATCATAATTTAACCAAATATTCCACAATAATAAAATGTCTTCATCAAAATATCTTTATCCAGAACTTTTGAAACATCAAATAAAACATATCTTGGTCTGTTGTTTTAAATCGTTTCTATCGCGATTCGTGATCAATTTATATATTCATCAGAACACCATGTTAAAAGACAACTGTAGCTATTTCCTCAACCTTGAATATATGAATTAGTTACTGTCTGAACTGTTTGCATTCCTATAATGATTATGTAACTAAGATGTCAAAGAATGACTGAAAATATAATAATGCATAGTGTTACAATGATCATGTTGCCTTTGATAATGAAAGGTTTAAATGTAAATTAATTTTTCTAACACATTATTCATGCCAGTCAAACTAGCAGTGTGGGGGGGGCTATCAGCTTTTGAAGTTAATCATCATATTATTTTAAGCTTGAAGACACTCATATTGCTAAGTTTAAACTTTTCAGTAGCAATTTAGTTTCAGCTGTTTTATCTTGTAGGTTAATGAAAGTTATGCTTATATTGTTAAGGTGCAGTGGTTCAGATTCACTCATTCAGAGACCACTGAAATAATATTCAATAATAATGAAAAATTTGAATAAGAGAAAAGGAAATGACAATGTAACAACTTGTAGAAAGTGTCAAAGTTGAGACTGATTGACATGGACTTGTGAACAACTGGTATACTACACAGTTCTGTGTTACATTTTAAATTGTTATGATTCTTCAAGTCAGTGCTAAGGCCAAGAGAAACAACATAAAATAATGTTTATGGAAAGCAAGGATCTATTGGTTCATATAGGCAGTCCCATCCTTTAAACTAAGCTAAAACTTTGAAATAAAAAACTATAAGACAAACAAGTCTTTTATTAGTAAAAACTGAAGATAAAAGTAGAATTTAATAACCCAGCCATCTCATAATCATCAGATACAAGCCTTCCTTTATCATCCGTCAAAGGTCCTACCCCCATCCT
>NW_013668253.1:112740-117584 GCF_000517525.1 Limulus polyphemus
GTCCTACCCCCATCCTAACATTCTCTTTACCATTTATATAGTTTAAAGAAATTTCTACTGTTAATTTTTACATTTTCAGCCAATCTTTTTTCACACATCCTTTTTTGATGTCCTAATTTTCTGTTTGACCAACATTCTTGTTCTTCTGTAATCTTCTAAGTCTCCCATTGTAACAGTCAATTTAAATTTTTCAAATTTATGTTTTCTTCAATTTTATCCCTTATAACCTTTGTGAGCCAATCTGGTTTCTTCCTTGCAGCCACCCTTTTTTTTCTGTAAAGAATATGTTTATTTTGAATATTTAAAAATTTGTCTTTAAAAATTTTTCATATTTGATCAGTGTCTCTAAGTAACTCAAGTGCCCAATTCCAAAGAGATAATTCTTGTCATATCCCTTCAAAATTTGCTTTTTTTAAAATTTGTAATTAAAATATCATTATTCCTGATCTCCATATGCAATGATTACTTGCATCCAGATGTTTCCCAATTTCCTCCCTCTGAACCATTTATGTGTTAGGAGTTAACAAATCTAAAATAGCATTGTTTCTAGTAGGTTCCTTGATTAATTGGTGAAGAAAGCCATCTTGAACAGTTTCCAAAAAAACTTTACCCCTCACGGTTTGACTCTAGCATTTCCCAATCTATATGCCTGAAATTAAAATCACCCATAATTATGACTCATTAACATTTGAAACCTTAATCTCATTGTAAAGTTTCTCACTAACTTCATCAGTATCATCTGGTGGTCTGTAACAAATTCCCACTAAATGCCTTTTCCCTTTATATCTACTAATAGAAACCCAACAGGATGTAACTCAGATTTTGCATATAAAGCCACTCCTCCCCATCTCTTTAGTACCCTATCCCTATTAAATAATCTGTAACCCTGTATTTCAAAGAAATTTATGTCATCAAAATCATCTACATTTAACCATGTTTCAGTTATTTCCATTATATTAAAACACTTTCCTATCAGTGCTTTAAGGTCATCTATTTTATTTCTTATACTTGTAGCATTACAACAGTAACAATTAAGCCTATCCTTTATACTCATTTCCTATGCTTAATGATTCTCTACATTTTATTTTTTTGAATTAGTTTATCCTGGCTCTCACCACTGTCTAGTCCTAGTTTAAAACTTCCCTTACAGCTGAGTTAATAGTCCTTGCAAACAAGCCAACCCCTACCCTACTTAAAAGTAAACCGTTCATTTCAAAAAGCTCTTTTCTCCCATTGAACTGATCTCTCAAGTCCAACCAGCTTATCCATACATATTAACCTAAGGCTAGCATTCAGCCCTAGTGACCTACTTATAATTTCATCTCCACAATTAATTCTTAACAGTATCACTGACACAATTAAGTTATGGTTATTTTTCTTTAAATGTCTTTATCAAACCCTTATACTTATCAATTAGCTCCTCTGACCTACCTTTCCCTACGTAATTAGCCCCTGTTTACACAACAATAACTGTATCATTGCTAGCTCACCTTATTATATCTTGCTCCATCCATGGCCTTGGGTAGAATAATTTGATTTTTTTCTTCCTATTTACCCCACCGAATATCCTATCCACATACCTTGTCAAAGAATCACCTATAACTGTAACCTTAAGTTTCTCATTCATATCATTTTCTGTCCCTTTTATTTTCCTTCCCTCCAATAAGTTCTTCATCTGCACAAGCCAAGGACTGAAATCTGTTACTCAATAGAATGTGCTCATTACAATTAAATTCACTATTTTTAACCTTAATAGTACTGTTTCTAACTTCCTGAAAGTCATTGTTAGGTGATGTATCACTTTCATGTAAAACCTTAAGTTTCTTTTAATTCTTGCTACCATTTCCCACAGTTCACACACAACAATGGCTGTCTCATAAAAGCCTTATGCTAGTTTGGCCCTGTTTCTGTGTCCATTACATGTTCATCTCAAGGGGGTAATGTAGATACTTTTACAAGTTGGTATGAGTTGAGTTTCTTCTCTTTGAAAATGTCATTTGGATAAGTTACTCACATAAATAATCTATGGATTTTAGGCTATTGCAGTGAAGTATAGTGGTTGCTGGCATTCTCCTGGGCAAATGTTTTTTAAAATCTTCATTACCCTTGCAACTATTTGAAATCATAATAGGAAATAGAAGCTGACCAGTTGGTAACCAACACAAACATTATGGTGAATAAAGGTATTGTTTGTTCACTTGTGGCCCCCCTCTCGCTGAATTTTACATCTATTCTGTACATAATACTTTCTGAACTTATCATTTTGTGGAAACTCTTTGCTGTGTGTATGATATCAGTGCATCTGAATATCACGTAAAAATGACTTTCTTTACTTTATTTATGTAAGACTGACCATTGGTAGGTGACTATATGAAAATATATTCATTTTGCAATGTTCAGTTAATAATAAGTACAGCAATGCTTTAATGCATGGATATAGATTTTTAACAATTCAAAACTTCTGTTGTAATGGTTACTTTGTGTATATTACTTACTGACATTGTAATAAATGATTGTTTTTAGGTTTCATAGATGGCTGTGTAAGTTCATCAGTTCGATTACTGTTAATGGCAATTAACATAACTAACTTATTATAATGGTTGAATTTAATAATCATCAAATTAAATAAGTTTCAATAAACACTTGTTTGTTTCGTAAATCAGACTGTAAGATCAAGTTTTAAGTGATTGACATTTTAAAATGTTAGAAACGTACAGTTCCATCATATTAAGTCTTAGAATTTTATTTTTGAGCATATCGGTTGTGAACTAATATTAACATGTAAAGAAAAAAATGGATTTCAAGGTATAATCATGACATCCACACTATAACTTTACTAGTTCTAATACTGACGTGCAGATTACATCTAGGTGTAATTATGACATGCAGAAAACATTCAAGTGTAATTGTGATATTAATACTGTAATATTACTGAATCTAATTTGACATTAGTACAACCATATTGTTAATTTAAATTAAGTTGAAAAACCTCCCATTTCTAGGTTTAATCATAAAATATACACTACAGTAGTAGATTTAATATTGACACAAATACTGCAGTATTCCAAAGACTAATCATAACATTATCTGTTTTACTACATGTAATGATGACATTAATTTTTTCAGATTTAATATTGACATAAATACTTAAACATTTTTGATTATTAAGAACTGAAAAATACCACATTTTTTTATTGTTTTCACACTTAATTAATATCAACATGACCAGCATTGCATATTGGGATCTGATGTTAAGATAGGCATTATCAAATTAGCAAGTTCAATTTTTAGTTTTATTCTTGTTGCTTCTACTAAATTACTGGATGTTTTCTACCACAGAGGGCCGAGTACAATGTATAGAAACTATTTTGGAGTCTTGTGACATTGCTATAGCTCAAGTTGGCATGCTCTTTCTGATGATCATACATCTTGATAATAGTCCTGCAGCATAGTTTTGCTGCAAAAGGCTTTGTAATATGTTATCATGTCCAAAGTAGATAACTCTTTCCTGTATGCTTTCCTTGATACCTTTAGAGGGTGGGGGTTTCCCAGAACCCTTTGCTAACAGTCTGTTTGTTCTCATAGAAATTCATATGCATAAAGAGAAGGTGTGACTCAAATCCTTATTACATTTGCATTGTTTCAAGAGAGAGATCCTTCTTGATTATGTTGTGTATTGTTGCCTGGAGCATGAATGGCTTATGCTGCTGACTTTTGTATATATGGATTCTAATTTTTTACAATGTGCCATACTTTACTTATCACGACTAGTGTACAACTTATTACAGATCTCTTTTTGGATGATTCTGGAGCCCCAAGTTGATCCACATTCTTTTGTTTTCCAACTTTATTAAGTACAAGAGATATCCCTGTTTTAAAAATTCTAAATCCCTGATGTGAACACATCTTTATGATCCAACTGTATGAATATTTTGTGTTGGGAAAGTCTGTTATATACATAAGTGATGAATTTGTTGTTTTTTGGTTGCATCACACTACCTACAAAATGTCAAAATACAGTTCTTATACATTCTGTTACATCATGACTATTGACTGTGGTTGTCACATGACTTGATGCTTTGCTTGTTCAAAATCATCTATATGAGTAATAAGCTTGCATTTGTCTGTGTGAAAGTGTTCTTGCAACTTTTTCAATTAAATGCTACAAATCTGATATTGTTAGATAGTCCTTTGTCCAAGAAGCCTGGATTGCATATTGGATTTTCAATTCAGAATTACCATACTTGTTTTTTGCTTAGTCACACTTTTTAATTCAACAAGTATGCTACATGGCACAATGTTGTTATGTGATGACTGCCTTCAATTTCATCTTTAGTTTTTTTATTTGCAAAGTATTTCACACAACCAACACTTAACCCACATGTGATTTCCTAAAAAAAAGTAACATTACACTAATTTGGGCTTTATCGACTTATTTAGGTCTATGATATGCATGTGCAGTTCATTCAAAAACATATGCTTATCACCTTGTGAACAGGCATTCAGACATTTCTACATATTCAGCTAAGTTTGCCTTCATTACAACTTTATGTTTACTTTACAATAATATTGTTTCAGTTTACTTCATAGACTGCTTTAAACACCTTTAAGCTACGTTTTTCTTTAGTACAGGTTTTATTCTTCATTTTTGTGAGTTTCAACTTGTAAAACTGTGTCATACGCTGAAGCCTCATAACTGTCTTATATGCTGTACGCTGTTATAAATACTGTTGCGTCAGTATAAATACTGTTTCTTTAACTATCCTGTACCTTGGCGAATGCTCTAGAATTTACTAGATATAGGGTAGTCTGGTATATAAAAGAGGGTGACAACGTGATGGAAC
>NW_013668253.1:117862-126709 GCF_000517525.1 Limulus polyphemus
TCGCTAAAGTTTCGTCGGGACGAAGTTACGGAAAATCAATTAAACAAATGGAGACGTAACAATACCATTACTATACTTTAATGTTTACTTTATGTGCATTTTTATTAAATAAAGTTACGTCTGTGTGAGTTTGTTCATCTGATCTCATAAAATGTTTTCAAATAGACCAGTATTTATTGATCCAACACAATGCCTGCAAGATAGCCACACGTAAATGGCATGATTGAATAAGGAAAATTCAAGCAAAGAGCATGAAAACCACTGCAAATATTTTGAGGGTCATGGCTAGTATTAACATTATGTACTCAACCTTCTATAGAAATTTCACTAACTTCTACTTGTATTTTTATAACTTTCATAGCTGATATCTAATATGTGGTCTTTTTATAAAACTGATTTCTTCTAAGAATGACAAGATAGGTCCACAGAGTAACATGACATTCATCCAGATATTTATTGCAAAATATTTCTGTATTCTTTGACAAACTGAGATCTAGAAATAAAGATAGACTGAACACAAATGTATAATCATAATAAACAATCTATATTCAAACAAACACAATAAAAATATACTTGCCATAATGAACAGTCACCTTTGATGGAAGTCTTTTGTAATGTAAGTTGACTGAGAGATTGTACTAGACTGACTGTTTAGATTCTATTCCAGGGTGAATAAATCTTACTTTACTTACTTAACTCATTGTCAGACTTGCTCAGAGCTGCTAGCACTACCAGTGTGACTGGCAATTCCCAATGAAACATATGAGAAGTTATTACCTCACTAGATTACCTGAGTGGCAGTGGAAAATATAACTGCCTAACTTTATATACTTCAGGTGACTTTACAACTATCTTTACCACAGGAAAACAAAAGGTTCTATTCTAGATGAATAACAAAAAGTAATTTAATAATCTTCTTGATCATTGTGTTATGTGGAAACTGCACAAATAACTTCTGAAAACATTTCTAAATTACTTTAAGGAGGAAGAAAACACATAGTACGCTTATATATCTCACTTATACTAGAAGTTTTTCTGGTGACTTCTTCCAGAACTTTTATTTCTGACTGCCACTAGAACTTTATTAATGCTACACCACTAGTCAGCTCTTTAATATAAGTTTAATTTGATACATAAAGATGAGGTTAATACAAAAAAGTTATGATATTTATTCATAAATATAAAGTTCATAAATTTTCAGAAGTGCCATAATGAACAGTCAAAACTCTCAACCAGAGGCAGGGCAAGTGACTCTTTCAACAACAGCTGATTATGGGACACAGACAGCTTCATCTGAACATTGTGTTAACACAAGGTAATAAACTAGGCCATATCTTAACTTTTTACTCTTCTTTGTTTTTAAAACTCCAAAGTAAGAAGTTTACCACTTAGACATTAAAGACTTTAAAAAATATTTGTTTTTCTAAATAAGATGATAAGAACTGCCTTGGATTCACACTTCTTGTTTTTTGTTATTGTAAAGTTGTTTTACTTTTAAATAATGTGACGAAAATTGAATGCCACAAAATAGTATTTTTCATGCCAATGTAAGAGGCTCAGTCATACTTATAACTGTTTCAAATTGAAAAATATTTTATTTCAAGTTGCAATCAATCTTGCAAGTTTTTTAAATCTGTCTTTTTTTATTTCTACCAGAGCATAAAGTTTTTAGTTTATAACAATTATAGACATTTTAATGAACCTTCATACAAAGCCTTTCTGTGTAAATTGTAGCATTTCAAAATATCACATACTTTTATATTATTAGCAGGAATGAGAATTTAAGTCTCTATCATGATACTTCTATTCCTGTTGAACAAGAATATTTGGTATCTGAGGGAGGGATGACTAGCTACTCGAAAGAAAGGTAAGCAACAGTTCAGTGGTTGGTTGTATAATGATATAATCAAATGTTTTGTTTAATACAAGTGTAGTATAAATGTAAATAAAAGTATCATTGGAGCTATATTTTAATTATTTTATTGTTTTTTTCACTAGAGGGAGCTTTGTACATGATGTAATGATTGTATGAAGCCTAGAAGTTTCATGACAGCTTAGCCTTCTGTGGGATCTCAAAGATTTCTGTGATATATATAACTAATGTAATACTAGACTGAGTGAGTGAGACTTCATTGATAAAGTTCAATGTCAGTTAAAGAGTTTTAGAGTTAATCAGCGAGAGTTAGTTAGTCTGTTTGCCAATGATCCAGTTAGTTAGTTAGTCAATGTGTTTATCACTCAGTTAATAAGGAAAGTTTTGTAAGTACATTACTTTCCAACTTTCTGTTAAAGTTAATCCTACCATTGATTGTAGCCCATAGCCTGTATAAAATGTTTTTGAAGAAATAAATGAATTTGTTATTGATAAGTGAACTGGATTTTTGCATTATTTTTATGTAATGATCCAGAAGAACCTGTACAAAGATATAACACAATACAATGGTATGAAGAGTGAAAAATTTTCTTTGGAAAGTACTACATGTGTAGCATAAATGTAGGTAAATCTTTGAAGACTAAAATATTTATTGTGGAAACTGTAGGTACAAGTGTAGAAGAAAGACTAAAATTTGAAATAATTGCAGTATGAAACATAAGGTAGGAGTTCAAAACTTAAGAAGAGTTCATTGTAATTAGAAATTGAAGTGTTGTGTTTATATAATGCTAAAAAATTAAAGTTTAAAACTTGGAATGTAGGTGGAAGTTAAAAAATAAATTAAGCATTCTGTGAACTGTAGGCATAATTCCAAGTACTCAAAATTGATTGCAATGAATTGTAAACTTTTGATGATTGTATTAGTTTATATAAAAATATTATTTGTAATTGTTTCAAGTATTAAGATCTGGGTCATATGTTGGTAATTATGGTTAGGAGATATTTTGTTGTAAAAGTATAAATGAGAACTTTGAATTTTGTTGTAATGTTATATTAAATGTTTACATTTTCTGTAGTTCAACATATAGTTGTATAACATTAGGTTTCTTGGAATTATGTAGTGCAAAAGAAAACTGACTTATATATTGTGCAACCCTGTAGTACAAAGGTATGAGATATCCAGATTGTATCACATAAAAATAAGGTATAATAATGCACTTTTTATTTCATGTAGAACATGCTGTTTTATAATTTTTAGATCAGATGACATTATTGCTCCAGACAGTTCCACAACCATTAAGTCTGAAAAACAAAAAAGCAGCAGTAATGATAAAGATTTGGCTAAAGATGAAATGGTTGCAAGGTAAAGTCCTGTTCTTTTTAAGATAATTAAGTTTTAAAAACTAGGACTGTAAAAAGTACCTTATGGTTTGAAACAGTAACAAGTGAAGTTCTGTTTACTTTCAAGACATTTATTTTAGACAATATTGGCATTGTTGAAAGTATCTTATTGTTTGAAACAGTAGCAAGTGAAAATCAACTTTGTTGAAAGTATCCTTATGGATGAAACAATAATTTTGATAGTAAAATCAAGTTTGTTTAGAAAATAACTCATTTTTCTAGAATGATAATCTGAGCTTCTGATCTAAAATGAAAAATATTTATACATTATGAATTATTGTATTATAAGAAGTAGAACTCAATTGATAAAGTGATTTGAATTCTTAAATTATCAATTTGACACTAAAGTTGAATCTCTTTCACTTTTCAGTAAATATTTCTCCATGAGTACATTCACTGTATGAAATTATTAATTTAAAGAAAAAAGCTTTTGTAGTGTAAATTGCTAGAGATTGAATAAAAAAAATTGTTTTTTATTTGCTAAAGTATGCTAAGTCGATGTTGTTGTCATTCACTCTGAAGTATAACACTCATTTGGACAATTAAATGTCCAGTAATGTTTATTTGTTCCTCATTCAGGTGGTTATGGTCCTTAGGCCTGGTAGCGTATCTAGACAGATTCACTGAGAGAAACTTACATACAATGACACAGTTGCAGCAATTGACATATGAGGTAAAATAAGTTTATCAGATTAAACTCTGGAGAAGAATATGTATAACCTAATTATAACTTTATATTTTATGAATTTTAAAAGTTAAATAACCAGATGTCAGCTTTTTTTCCACTCTTAAGTTTACAGTAACATCTGTTGTTTATTGAGTTAAAAAGTAATGTGATAGGTGCACAAAACAAAATAAAACTTGTTATTACATAAACACTGCTGTATAATTGAAGTGAGAGTGTGAAGCTGTTATATTTATGTTAAGTTGGATGAAATCTTCTTTTAGTTTGTAACACCCAAGCTGTTTTTCTATGAACTTTAAGTACTTACAGCATAAAAAAATGTTGATGTCACCACAATGTGGATATGTTATCAGCTGTTTTGTTGATAAAAAGTGATGGAATTCTAGCACAGAATATATAATGGGTGTTTTGTTAAGTTCTTATAGGATTGATACAAGATTTCCATCTTAATTGAAACATTGTAAATTGAAGGTTGTATATAAGAACTACAAACAGTTCCTTTATTATGCATACATTTTCTCAACAGTATCTAAATATAATAGGTCAGTGGGTTGAAGTTCCAATTTCTCCTGAGTCTTTTGCAACATGCTTATAATTGGAAATTATTCATAATTAACTTGATTAATGTTTCTGGTATGTTAAATTTACTATTTACTCAATAAAACATTTAGAATAACCTCTCAGGATATTAAGTCAACAATGTTCTTAACCTAAATTTTACAAAGAAGCTCTAAATAAGATATATTCTCAAGTAGAAATTACTTGAGAATGGTATATTAAGTTAGATTTACAAACCAAGGAAAACTACATAAAAGCAATTTTATATATCAGCCAAACTGTTAATCTAAATCTAAGAAAATAGCATTCATACACACATTTCAAAAGGATTTTCATAAACACTCATAAAGAAATAATTATTATGTACTTAGGAATATACTAATTAATACATTGATTAAAAATCATCATAAAGAAGTAATTATTATAATATATATTTAGGAATATACTAATTAGTACATTGATTATAAGTTATCATAAAGAAATAATTATTAGCTTACATATAAGAATATAACAATATAATCAAACCCAACAGAAATCTTCAAATTTAGAGAAAGAATTGACTTGTGCATTTGTAAAAGGTGATTAAGATCTATAGGCACTTTTTTTTTCAGAAGTAGGCAGTTCATGAAATCAACCCAAACAGACAAACAAAAATATTTTGCTTTTTATGAATCTTATACATCATATTACCATTCCATAATATTCTGTTAGCTGAAAAATCTGTTTTTATTTTAGGATTTAAAGCAATTGCAAATTGGTGAAGCCCATCAAGAAAAGATTTGGCAAGCACTGAAGTCATGGAAACAACGAATCAGTAGCTCAGAAAGTAGTGACAGACAGGTGTGGTTTTATTAGGCTGTACAGGGCATTCTCAGTTTTGTTTAAAGTTTCAGTTCTTACTTTAGATGATTCTAAAACACTAGAAAATTGGCTATCAGTGTTTTTCTAATGTTAGATATTGTTATTTGTAATGTTTTATAGTCAAAAACTACTTACAACTTTAAATATATTTCCATGAAAAATGTTTCATGTGTAGTAGTATTATAGAATAATTTCTCTATATTAATGCTTAAAAGGACATTACATGAAATACTTCTCTGTAGATTGTATTTGTCACATGAAGTCATTATATTTTAATAATCCTTAAATGGATGTTGCTTGGAATATTTCTCTTTAGGATGCTTTTGTTACATGAAGTGGCTATATTTTAATATTACTCAAGAGGGCATTACTTGGAATATTTCTCTTTAGGATGCTTTTGTTACATGAAGTGGCTGTATTTTAATATTACTCAAGAGGGCATTACTTGGAATATTTCTCTTTATGATGCTTTTGTTACATGAAGTGGCTGTATTTTAATATTACTCAAGAAGGCATTACTTGGAATATTTCTCTTTAGGATGCTTTTGTTACATGAAGTGGCTGTATTTTAATATTACTCAAGAGGGCATTACTTGGAATATTTCTCTTTATGATGCTTTTGTTACATGAAGTGGCTATATTTTAATATTACTCAAGAGGGCATTACTTGGAATATTTCTCTTTAGGATGCTTTTGTTACATGAAGTGGCTATATTTTAATATTACTCAAGAGGGCATTACTTGGAATATTTCTCTTTAGGATGCTTTTGTTACATGAAGTGGCTATATTTTAATATTACTGAAGAGGGCATTACTTGGAATATTTATTTGTAGTTATGCTTGAGTTGTTATATGCAGTAGTTACATTTTAATAATGCTTGAAAGAATCTTCTTTATAAGCTTTCTCTGTAGTTAAACTTAAGTTGATATAAGCATTACGTATTAGTAATGTTTAAGAGTATGCTGTATTTGGTATTTTTCTATGTAGCAATGTTTATCTTGTTACATGGAGTATTTTTTCTGTAGTAATACTATGTTGTTACATAGAATTGTTTTCTGCAGTAATACTTGTGTTATTATGTGGAACATATTTTCTGCAATAATGTACATGTTTTAACATAGTTTTTTTTTCTCAATAAAGTTTAAGCTGTACTTGGAATATTGTCTTTTGAAATAAAGTCTTACTGTGTTGTGTAGAATATTTTTAGTATAGTTTGAAATAATTAATTTGTCATTCTTTTTTCTTAATTTTTTAATGCTATGTTTTAGTTGTATGTCTTATCGCTTAAATTATTTCTGCTTTAGAAACTTTTAAATTGTGACTCACAGTGTACAATGCTAGAAAGCTTTTGTTGCACTGAGACTGCTTGAGTTTTAAAACAATGAAATTTGTGCCACAATCATGTTTGACTCCCTGGTGGGATTTCTTTCTGAGTGATATTTATATATATATACATTTAATTTTTTGTGGCATTTTAAGCAAAGATTTATCTTTTGAGTTGTTTTTAAATTTTTAATTTCTTGATTGAATTATTAGTCAAATTTTCAGTGAACATTATGTGAAATGTGCTTAAATTGTTGCAAAGGTAAAGACTAGACTATTGCAAAGCTTGATGTAAGATTGTAAAGAAAATATAGGAAAAAATTATTTCAAAGGTAGGGATGCTAGATATATGCATTTTAATTGCAGGAAAACTAGTATAAACTATTTTTTTAAGTTTGATAAACTAGATAAAAGTGAATTACTGGAAACTAAGCAGATGCTCTTTGAACTTTTGGTTGACTAGATAAGTACATTTCAATTATTGGAAAGATAGATAAGAAACTAATTCGATGACGAGGAACCCACTTTGAGACTAATAATGGTTGGAGACAGCTTGAATGGGTAAACCTTGTCGAAACACTGTACATTTGCTGTTATGTTAAACTTATATTAAAGTTTTTTTCATTACCCATTCAAGCCATCTCCAACCATAACTAGAAACTAAGTGTAATGTATTAGAATTGTTGGAAACTGAGTAAAAACCTGAGTTAGTGAAAACTAGATAAATACATTTCATTTATTGGAAAGCTAGGTAAAGACTGTAATTTGTCGGATAACTAGAGAAAACCTGTTTCATTTATTAAATAAGTAAAAGCTGGATTGCTAGAAACTGAGTATAAATTAATTGAACTGTTCAACGTATGTAAAAACTATTGAATTCTGAACCAGATAATTACTGGAGAACTAGGCAAAAGTATTTCATTTGTTGGTAAACTAGTAGAAAATCTAAAGTTGTCAGAAATCTGGAAAAATAGGTAGAGATTGAATGAGTAAAGAATATTTTATGGGAAAATTTGATGATGGTTCTTTTTTTAACTGCTATAGTTTGTGTTATTATAATTCACATATATGATTGTTTTTAATATGTACATTTGATTGTTTTTCATATTGGTATGTTATTTACCAGTTTGAATTCTCTTTTAGAAATATATATATATATATATGATAAATCTATAGCAATTATTTAGGTAAATATATGTATCTTGTATGAATGGAACATCACTTCTAAGTGATATATAATCAAAAACACCTCATGTGTGAAAAAAAAGGTGTGGCCAAAAAAAAGATTTAGTGTGTGACTAAAAGAAATGAAATCAAAAGTGGCAGCCAATCTGGTAGCTACACTTATAGCATTGATAAGAATTTTACAGCAAATATTAATTCATTAGTTAATCAGACCAAACTTTTTGTTCAACTTGGGGTATGATGGTGGATAAAACAAAATACATGGTCTAGCTAACTAATGAATGAATATTTGCTATATAATGTTATCAATGCTATAATTGTAGCTACCCATTTGGCCACCAGTTTTGATTTCATGTTTTTAAGTGTCACACTCAGTCCTTTTTTGGTCACACCTTTTTTTTTTGCACCTAAGGTATTTTTGATTAGATATCATGACATTTTGTCAATACACACCAACAAACCACAGCAATTAAGAAGGTGACACCCGATAGTAACCCACATTAGCTTTAGGATCGCAACCCTATTATTTGGAACAGACCTTTACTTTACAGAACCAACCAGATTCTTTAGAATATATGATGATACTTTTTCCTCTCTAAAACAGTATATAGTAATGCCATGGAATTTAGAGTAACAGTTTGTTGTCATCACCCCCATGCAATTAGTACAGCCATATCAAGAATCATTATTAATTGCTTAAGCTAATACAATGTGGTGCTAAATGCTCTTTAATTAGGAGAATTTCATAAAAATTAATAAATTTGTGTTGAAAAGTTGGCAATGAATAATCAATAATAACTGTCCACTTGTATGATTGTTTTAAAAACTCAAGCTACAACTACTGATCTATGTGTCTTGATTATACATCTTTCTTGATGAGATATCAGTTTCACATTTTAAATTCATTCAAATTTATCTCACGTTTTAAAGAAAACTTAAATGTGCATTTAATTAATCTCA
>NW_013668253.1:127620-133172 GCF_000517525.1 Limulus polyphemus
AATTAATCTTGTCACCTTGTTTACTGTTCTCTATGCAAGAAGTAGAATATGTGGTTAATTAATCTCGTCACTTTGTTTACTGTTCTCTATGCAAGAAGTGGAAAGTGTGGTTAATTAATCTTGTCACCTTGTTTACTGTTCTCTGTGCAAGAAGTAGAATATGTGGTTAATTAATCTTGTCACCTTTAGCTCTCTTTTGTGTGTTTGTTTCCCAGACACATAAGTAATCTGTAGCCGTTATTTATGAGGCTGCAAATAGATGAAGTTTTGTTTGATCTGAGTGGCCTTTGGTATGTATGTTCTTTTGAGTTGTAAGAGTTGAATTATTAATTTTTATAGATACTTCATGAGGATAAAGTTTTGATTTTGTGAAAATTCTGTTTTTAAAAATATTTTAAGTAATTGAATATCAGTTGTTTAATTTTCTTTTAATGTTTAGATATAACTATTTAAGAATTAATATGTATAAAAAATTTTGATCAGCTTAAAATGTATATATTTGTACAAAATTGACAATAACCTGAAAATTCCCTAAATTATGTGTTCACGGACAATTTGTTTAATGAAATCCATATAGTAAATTTGGCTGAAATTATCAAAGAGAAATTTCAAATAATGTTTTATGAACTAGTTTTTGACAGACGTTTTCAGTTTGTGTTCATGACATTAAACATCATTTGACCTAATTATTTCAATTTTACCCTTTATGAAAGTGTTCAAAAAGCAGTGCTCATATTGAAGGGGAATGGAAGGAAATGCTGTTTCTGTTGTTAAATATCAATTTCTATCCCTCATAAGCATGCATAAGAACGTTTTGAGATTGAGACTTCACTCACTGATGTAGCCTCAGTGGAGGCACATACATACAGCTATAAGTCTAGTGATTCTCTCCATGCCAGATGTATCCATTAATCATTGTTAAGGTTGAAATGTAGTGATTTTTTTATGCCAGATATATCCATTAATTATTGTTAAGGTTAAAGTGTAGTGATTCTCTCCATGCAAGATATATCCATTAATTATTGTTAAGGTTAAAGTCTAGTGATTCTCTTCATGCCAGATATATCCATTAATTTTTGTTAAGGTTGAAGTGTAGTGATTCTCTCCATGCCAGATGTATCCATTAATCATTGTTAACGTTGAAGTGTAGTGATTCTCTCTATGCCAGATATATCCATTAATCATTGTTAAGGTTAAAGTGTAGTGATTCTCTTTATGCCAGATATATCCATTAATCATTGTTAAGGTTGAAGTGTAGTGATTCTCTTCATGCCAGATATATCCATTAATCATTGTTAAGGTTGAAGTATAGTGATTCTCTCCATGCCAAATATATCCATTAATCATTGTTAAGGTTAAAGTGTAGTGATTCTCTTTATGCCAGATATATCCATTAATCATTGTTAAGGTTGAAGTGTAGTGATTCTCTTCATGCCAGATATATCCATTAATCATTGTTAAGGTTGAAGTATAGTGATTCTCTCCATGCCAGATATATCGAAGTTGGTTGTTTAGTTTGTTCTTACTGTTTGTTTCATGTGAAGTTATTTTGAAATCTTAATTTTGATGTAATTGGTGACTGAGCAGTGAGGTAATTAAATTCATAGTATATTTATGTATGTGAAATAGTATCAGCATAAAGTACAATTTTTTAACATTATACTATACATTCTTAAGTAACTACAATTCAAGCACAGTTATAAAGATAATTTTTATTGTTAATATTGGTCATGTCATTTGAATTTGTTTCTCAGTGTGACTTGTAGTTTAAACCTCAAGAATAGATAACTAACATTTAAAATAGGTTTTTAACTTAAGCTTTCACTCTCTACCTGTAGAAAACTGACTCAGACAGATGTGGCAGTTCCTCCACAGGTTTTTCTACTTCTCAGGCTGCCACTAATACTCATAAACGATATGAAGTGATGCGTATCAGACTCATACAAAGCATAGCTGTGAAGAATGAGCACAACTACTTCAGTGGAGCTCCAGCAGACTAAAATAAGAAGAATGTCAGTTTTGTGAGTGTGTTAATTTCCAAATGAATAAAATTAGTGTTTACAAACACACATTTCTTTTTTTTACTTAATAACTATATGGTCAGAGTATTATTCCTGGTTAACAGAGAGACTTTTTTTAAGAAGTTAGAAATATCTTAAACTATTAATTTATTGACATACTAAAATTATGTGGTTAAATAAAACACATTAAAAGGAAATTTCAAAAGAATTGTTAGTGTTAAATGTTTTCTTCAGAATTGATTTAGAATATTTTCATAAATCATTTGTCATTTTTATAAAAAGGAAGGTGTATGGAAATGCCATTTTTTTTCACCCTCTATTTGGCATTAAGACAAAATTCTAATGATGTTCTAATTTAATCATTATATTAACACAGTTTTTAAGTTGTTTAATTGAGAATACACATATATGGTTGAACCAATAAATTGTTTGTTTTTTTTTGTTTTTTGCACATTATAGCATAGTTTAAATTTTCATGCAACAACCATTTGTTTTCCATTAATTTAGGTTTGATTTTTTGTATAGAATAACTAACATTTTTGCTCATAGATCAATCACTGTATTTGATGAAATTTTTTATATAGATCAACCATCACCTGTCATGAATTAATGTACTTCTGTATAAGGTGTTGATTGTTTTTCTCATAAATTATTCAATTTTTTTATGAATTAAAAATATTTTTCGTAAGATTTCAGATTTTTTTAGAAAGTTCTATTTTCTGAAAACCAAAATGATACACTGATATCAGTATTGAGTAGTGTAATATAAAATACAGAATCCATGGTAACACATTATGGAGACCACATTTAAATCACTATAATCACCTCTGACCTTTACTTAGAAGGAGCATTCAAATCATAAGTGCTTTAATCTATAAATTACATCTAAGCATACTTATCTACAAATAAAAATTGAACATTTGACCTTTTAGGTAGAATTAATATATCTCATCCTCTCCAACCTAAAAAATAAGTTATCTTAAATCTGTCTTTTTTTAGAATTTCTTATGTTCAAAGGTAAGTTTTGAATATTGCTTAAGAAAAGCATGTAATTCCCAAGGTCTTGTTGAACAATCTGGTGATTATTATTCAGGAGCTTTTCTCAGTGTAATAAACACTGCAAATATTAACACTTATGGTATAAACACACACACACACACAGATAACAATAATCCAGTCAAGCTTAAGCTCTTTGAAGACCTTGTAGGAAAGGGCATTGCTATGAAAGAGAGAGAGAAAAACAAAACTATTTTCTCTAAAGTAAAAGCTAAGACACAAATATATCTAATAAATATGATATTTAGAATATGTATTAAAAAGTAAAAGTCTAAAGAAAATTCTACAGCTGTGATTTTCCTAATCAATTAAGGATAATTCTATTTCACAATCAAAGTTAACAATTTTAGTAATTAATTTTAATACATTTTAATTCAACAAGAACATCCAGTTATATAAAAAAATTAAAAACCATGGTGATTTGCAACCTACATTCCTCTCATCTGCATTAGAAAAAGTTTTAAATTTTTTAACACACATGAAGTAATTAACCAGTCTTGCCAGTATAGTTTACTTATTTAATTGTTGATTGATATTTTCTTGAGTTTTCAAATAGTTTCTTAATGTTGAGTCTTTTATAACTACCAAAATTTGAGTTATATGTTATCAAAAACGTATAAAACCATTTGTTTTTCAGTATTAAAAAAAGATGAATTCTATTCATTCAAATTGCTATGGTTTAATATTTTATTCAATTAAAACTATTGTGAAGATGTTAAAGTTAAATAATTTGTAATTTCTTGGTGGAAAAATGTTAAGTTTGTGATTAGCTTGATTCAGTTTTTTGTAGAAACATTGCTGTTAAATTTTGTTGTGATTTAATTATTTGTTGGTAATGTTGTCTTATTAAAAAGAAAGATATAGTATTACATTGTGTTTGAGAATAAAGCTTCTTTTTTATTTTTTGCACAGAGTTGTAAGGTTGATGACTAATTACTAGAAAAAAGCACATTTTCTGATTTTCTTGAAAGCCTTGCAGCTGCTTATTAATTAAGCAGTTTTAGTAAAAGTATATAAAAAAACTTGGAAAATAAAAAGTTCGTTTTTCCTGTAATTGTTTAAAAGTGTACATCTTACCTCATAGCAAAACATTTCTTATTTAACTTCACAAAAAGTTCGTTTTTTCCTGTAATTGTTTAAAAGTGTACATCCTACCTCACAGCAAAACATTTCTCATTTAACTTCACAAAAAGTTCGTTTTTTTCTGTAATTGTTTAAAAGTGTACATCCTACCTCACAGTAAAACATTTCTTATTTAACTTCACAATTTTTGTATTTGATCATGCTTCATAAAGCAATGATGAGGGGAAAAGTTTTAATTTGCATGTGTAACAAACATGTCAATGTTTGCTTTTGGAAAAAAACTTGAGTTTTATTAGTAATTTTGGCATCCAAGTACATACGATTGTTATGTGGTGTTAAAAATATAAGCCTAACATAATGTCTTATGACAAATATAATTAATCCAAGTAGACAGTATTTGTGCAGTAAAAATATAGCTAATAAAAATCTATAATAATGAACATTATAAAGACAATCTGCAGAATGAAGTCTGAGGTCTCAATTTTTTCAGTTTATAAAATGCATTTACTTCCTTCATCACATTTTGGAACACGTAATAGATGTATTTGTTTTTAATTGGAGATTTTGGAAAGTCGTGATTCTTCACCCAGTACCCAGAGCCTTATCTTCTGTCATAAATAGCATCATTGAAAAGAGTGGTTCTTTTAATCTAGTAATTCCACCATATTTTCTGGAGCACTTTGTTCTTAAGTAAAGCACATCATTGAAAAGAGTGGTTATTTTCATCTAGTAATTACAACGTATCTTCTGAATCACCTTGATCTTAAATAAAAGCATACCACCAAAAAAAAAGAGAGTAATTTTTATTCATCTAGTAATTATACAGTATCCAGGGGCATAACTAGGTGTAAGTTTGAGTTATGCATGGAGAGGCGTTTCCTCCAGGAAAATTAAACCAGAAATGGCAAAGTCCGGTGACTTTCTTTGCATATTTTTTGAAAACAAAAATGTTTTCCTTCAAGTATCACAATTTCTACTTCAATCGGCTGGGCTAGGGCTAGGTGCTTCTGCTGCTGAAGCAACTGGAAATTTTTGAGAGAAATTTCATCAAATGCTTCAATAATTAGAAATAATTAAAAGTATGTTGGTTATACCTAAAGTAAAAGTTTTAAGAGTTTCAAAGCAAGTAAACGAGTTAGGAAGGATATAAAAAAGAAAAGGGAACAAGGAGATGCCTGTGTTGTGAAATAAGCCTTGAGAAATTTATAAACAAGAACGAGGTTAGACCTTCAGCAGGAAATAGCACAGCACGTGCACAATCTGCAGAGGCGAGCCTGGGAGATTAGTGACCAGGGTCAATAGCAGAGTTAGTTAACAACCTAGTCATTGCTATTGCATCATGTCCGGGAAATGAACGCCAATGTATGTGACCATAAAAGGGAATGTTGATCT
>NW_013668253.1:134092-137107 GCF_000517525.1 Limulus polyphemus
TTTAAAAGTAACTAAGGTATAATTAAAAATGAAGATTTTAAGAGTTAAAAAGAGAGTAAACAAGTCGAAGGACATATAACAAGTCAACAAGTCGAAGGACATATAAAAAACTAAAGAGGACAAGGAGACGCCTGTGTATTATAAAAAATAAGCATTGAGAGATAAGTAATCAAGAACGAGGCTAGAACTTCAGTAAGTAATAGCACAGCCCATGCATAAGCTATAGAAACAAGCATAGGAGTTTGGTGACCGAAGGTCACAGTAGAGGCAGTTAACAACCTCTTTAGTCATCACTGTTCTAAACATGTTTTGCACACGAAACGCCAATGTACAAGGCCAAGAAAGAGGATGTTGGCCTCGATTCTTTAGCACTGTAGAAGCTATAGAAAAGTTTATATTTTATGAATCATCTCAGTGCTTTGATGCAGTATCAGTTACAGAACATGGGTGTAGCAGTACAAGCAAGTAGGCAGCCGGTTAACAGCAGTTGCCCATGACCAATAGCCTGAGGGTTTTTGGGTGTGGTACCAGATCAGCCCAGAACTTGCCTGCAAGCATCCAATAGGGGCACCACACTACTTGTGGGTGATGCTGTGTCCTATTTGGATACTCGCCAGGATACAGAGAAATTCTGCTATATAAATCCATGTCAGGAGCTGGAAAGTCAGTTCTCCGGTGAGTTCTGAAGCTATCCAGTTCTCCAGCTAGTTCAACTATGCAGCTCAACAATCTTGACTCTGCTGCCAAGAAGGCTCCAACTCTGCAGTAAGTATCTCTCTCTCTCTAGATCAGCTTTTGTATAATATATGATTTTACAAGAGAAGTGTTATTAATGTTCAATGGTTAAAGAGTTAAATAGTAACTATTATGCAAGGTGTATTAAAGGCTAATAAAAGTTATTTGTGAATAGTATTGCTGGTCTGAGACTCATATTCTTTACTCTAACTGTAAACTCCTGGAGTTAGCGACTTGTGGCTCCACTCGTCACGACAAAATCCTCCAACAAATAAATTTGGTGTACAGGTCGGTTTTAATTGAAACTCCAACAATTAAGCTCACATGAGCACTAACCTGTTACAGCTGGCGCAGTCTCGAGGATTTTTGGAGCAGCTAACAAAAGGTTGGCTAGAGTAAAGAAAGACAGAAAAAAGTAAGAAAGTCGGCTGAAGTAATATAAGTAGCGTAAGAAATAAGTTAGAGTTAAGTAGTTATGGCTACTGCTGGGGTAGATACGACTACAGAGGAGGGTGGCGCACGCTCTGGAGTTGATAGAAGGGCTGACACTGATCATGAAGCTGCAGCAGAACAACCCGTACCAATAGGGCCCCGCGGCACAACACACTTAACAAGTGCCATACCGCTGTATCACGGTACTACAGATGAGGATGTCGAGAGCTTTATCGATGCCTTAGACGAAGCAGCTAGAATATCAGGCTGGACTGATGCCCAGAAAACTAATATATTACGTTTAAGAACAGCAGGAGAGGCTAAACATTACATTAGAGCTTATGGCAAGCTTCATGAAACAACAGATTATCGATACTTAGTGCATAAGCTGCTAGATGAGTACAGGACACTAGAAATTACCAATGTCATTTTAACAAAAAAGCGTAACCTTTATCGACAACGTGGCGATTCGGTCCGAGTTTTTGGACATAAGCTACAGGAGTTAGGTAAGAGATTACGCAATGCTTATGCACATCCAAGTGAGGATATGCTGCAGGATACTCTAAAATCAGAGTACGAATGAGGGCTGTACAGTAATGCAGCTAAGGGACATGTAAATGAAGCAAACACCCCTCAAGCAACTTTATTAGATCTAATTGAAGTAGCCACTCGAGAAGAGCTACGAGAAAAGCAGATCTATAAGCCTAACTATTCTGCTATAAATGCAGTCAATAACTCTAGGAAGGCTAATCTGTCTAATACACAGAGTAAGCCCAATGGCTTCCAGTGCTTCAACTGTGGAAAAGTTGGGCATATGGCTAGAAACTTTTCAAAAGCAGAAAGGAAACGAGCAGACAGTGTGCTATAACTGTGGCATTACAGGTCACATGGCACAAGACTGCCGACGCCCACGAAAGGCTGAAAACGGAAAAGCCCAAAAGGCTGGAGCTTACAGAAGAAGGTTTGCCGATAATAACGGTAGACCTACCTTCTCTACAGGTCAAAAAAACTTAATTCCCGCCGGGATTACAGAGCGAATGTAGAGGTAGTTCTGGCAGTATGGGATAAACGATCGAGTATTCATAATATTAATGAAGTATCACCAATAGTTAAAGTAGAAATAGAAGGTATAGTATGTTGGTTATTGGTTGATACGGGTGCTCAATCGTCTCTACTAAGTTCTGAACTAGTAATAGAAATCCGACATTGTTAGATAATGCTTGGTAAGAAGTTTCCAGAAGTATTTTAACATTATAACAGGACACCCTGTTAAAACGTTGGGTAGATATAATATGCAAGTAAAAAGTAGGAAACCTTGAGCTAAGTCATTCATTTTACATCTATAAGTAGATAGACTTAGGCACAGATGGTATTATAGGGCAAGATTTCTTAAGAACTTATGACACTAAAATATCTCTTACCCAAAGTAAGCTACGCATAGAAACAGAGGTCTTAAGTTTTGAAGGATTTGAGCCTTCAAACATATGTGCGACAGTTACGACACATGATACCTTCCCGCTGACCAACAGTCAGATGCCTAACGCTTGCACTAGTGAGGCTAAGGATCAACCGTCTTCTTACTAAAGTGTAGTGACACACGACAAAGTTGGAGGAGTAAGAATAAGAAGTGTCTTAAAGATAATTCTAAAAGAAAGCCAGGGAATAGGACTACACAGAAAAAATTAAACCTAGCAGAAGTCATAAAGATAAGATGAGTGATAATACAATAAGGCAAAATAAGCCTTTAAAACAGGAAAATAATAGTTCAAACCCCTCAGATGACTCTACACTTATGCCTAACATAAGCAACAGAGCATCCCAACAGGAGTGTTTGAAAGAACGAGTTCC
>NW_013668253.1:138047-140317 GCF_000517525.1 Limulus polyphemus
AGATGCTTCAGGTTTTGCTATAGGTGCAGTATTATCACAGTTAGATGAAAACGGTAAAGAACACCCTATAGCTTATCAAAGTAGACAGTTAGGAAAAGCCGAAATAAATTACTCAGTTACAGAACAAGAGTGCTTGGCTGTAGTACATGGAATTAAAACTTTTCGTTGTTATTTATATGGCCAAAAGTTTACCATTATTACAGATCATGCGCCTTTAAAATGGTTAATGACATTAAAAGACCCTTCTTCTAGATTAGCTAGATGGTCTTTACTATTACAAGATTATGACTTTGAAATAATACATAGACCAGGTAAAAAACATTCTAACGTAGAGGCTCTGAGCAGAATTAGAGTAGAAAATAAAACTATCGAAAAACAAACAATCAATCAGATAAAAGAAGTGCAATCAGAACATGAAAATGAATCAGAAGTAATTTGGGACTTAGATCATATAATTAATGAACAAAAGAAAGATCCAGAAATAAATAACGTACGCAGTAAAATAACACAAGGAAATGAAACAGGATAGATTCTGATATTCTATGTACAAAAGTTAAGGACGGTAGGACTTTACAAATAGTCGTACCAACTAAACTAAGAACAAAAGTCATGAAACTTATCATGACATACCTTTTGCAGCACACTTAGCTTTCGCTAAGACATATAGTAGAATAAGCAGAAGGTTCTTTTGGTTAAACATGCGGAAAGACATTAAAGATTATTGCGAGTCTTGTCTAGAATGCCAGAGACGAAAAACTAGTCCCCATTTAAGAAATGCACCCTTACAGAGAATGCCGACCTTAACCACCTCATTGCAACTAATTGCTATGGATATACTAGGCCCTTTGTCTACATCTTATGCAGGAAACAAATACGCATTAGTAGTCGCGGACTACTTAACTAGATTTCCTGAGGCTATATGCTTACCTGATCAGAAAGCAGAAACGATAGCTAAAGCTTTCGTAAATCATATAGTAGCTAGACACTGTATACCCCAATATCTATTAACAGACAGAGGTAATAACTTTATCTCTAAGTTAATGAAGGAAGTCTGTGAATTACTAGGTGTAAACAAAATCGAAACCACAGCTTATCATCCAGCTGCTAATGGGTTAGTAGAAAGGTTTAATAGAACTTTGTTAAATATGATCTCTCAGTATTGTGAGAAGGATCAGAAAACTTGGGATGAGCAGATCCCCTTGTTATTGTTAGCCTATAGAAGTGCTGAAAACGAGTCAACTCAAGAAAGTTCATTCTTTCTATTGCATGGTAGAGATGTTATCTTACCTATGCAAGAGATATTGGCTCCTAAAAAATAGTCATGCAATAGCTTATGACTACAAGGCAGAATTATTACAGCGCATGCAAGTAGCATTCGAATTAGCTAACAAACATCTAACTAAAGCCGCTGAAAGTAGAGAAAAGCAAGTAAATAAAAAGGCACAGGTTAGTGATATAAAGTTAGGAGATAAAGTATTGTTGTATACCCCAATAGTTAAAAAGGGAAATACTAAAAAGCTAGCAAAGCTATGAAAAGGTCCTTTTAGAGTCTTGAAACAGACAAGTCCAGTTGATTACGAAATTCAAGAGATCTGTGGAAAGAACAAGCAGTTAGTACATGTAAACAGATTAAAGAAAGTAAAGGATTATAAGCCTTATCAGTATGAATGTGTAGAACAAGAAACCGAATAAACAGAACAAGATACGGACATTCAGGACGAAACTGATAACTTAAGTGAGTTTGACTCTTCTTTTTATGACGAAGAAGAAATAATAGACTCAGAACCAGAATTACCAAGAGTAGAAAGAGAAGATAACGTAATACTAGGTGATAAGTTAATAATAACAGAAGATACCCCAGTTATTACTACTAACAATGAGAATAGTAATCAAATAGCTGAGGATAATATCCGTAGTGCCTCATTAACGACAGAAGCTGATGTAGTGACCCATGGTTATAATCTTAGATCAAAAGGTCCTATATCAACTCAACCAGAAGTGACGCATACTAAACAAAAGAAACAAGTACGATTCAATCCGAAAGTACTCATACATAAGTCCAGAAATAGTTTAAATACAGTCAACGCCATATCATGTGAAGCTAGTGTTGTTAATGCATTTGATAACGTGATAAACTATTTGAAAAACTGTAAACAAGGAAATTAAAACATATATCTATATATATACATATATTTGTTATATGTTTATGTGTTTAAATGTTAAATGTTTTATAGGTGATTAATAGTGTTATTTAGCAAATATATCTTTAG
>NW_013668253.1:140845-144882 GCF_000517525.1 Limulus polyphemus
TTTCCACAATACGTTAGATTACTGATGAGATTGCAAGAAGGGTTGGTATTGTTTGAAAGATCATTGGATGTGAAAACTCATGTTAGTTTTAAGAAAGAAGGTTTAGCGAATGTGACATCATATCACATGAGATATCAAGGAACAGCTATCTTACAGTTAGCTAGAATATTACAGGAAGGACTAATTGGAAATTACAAAACCTTAATTAAACAATATCATGACGAAATAGGTGAACTATTACTAGAACTACAAGATATTAAGAATAGTGTATCTATATCCGACAGAACTAGACAAAGACGAGGACTAATAAATGCAGGTGGAAGTATTCTAATATTTCTATTTGGGACAGCAACCACTGACGATTTACAAAACTTAAATAAAAAGGTAGAACAGCAACGACAGGTTTCTAAAGAAATGATTCATTTAATAGGAGAACAAGCAACTATAATGAATTCGTTAAATCAGACACTTGAATTGCATGACCAAGAAATTAGAAAAGTTTCTAAAGCGTTAATAAATATTACCAATGCATTAATACACTCGAAAATAAGACAAACCGAGTTACATAAAGCAGGAATAGAAATGTTAGTTTTCAACACTAGAATTCAGAATAACTTATAACAGTTATCTTTTATGGTAGCTAATAGTAGAACAGAGTTAGCTAAGTTAATACAAGCATTATATGTAGCTGCAGATAAAAAGCTAAGTTCTTACTTTTTACCACCAAGTAAGTTAGAAAGAGTACTAGACGAAATTGAACGGAGATTACCTCCACATTTACAAGTTATCATACCTACTCATAGTGATCAAATTTATATGTATTACACATGGGCTGACGTAAAGACAGCTGCAGTTAAGGATACTCTACGGATGTTTATAGAGATACCATTGAAAGCGGCTGACAGAATGTTTAAATTATATAAGATTATATCTTTACCGATAGCAATAAATCATTCATTAGTTTTAATTGTAGAAAATGACAAACCATACATTGCTGATCAACAAACATATGTTGAAGTGACGGAAGAAGACGTGTTAAATTGTATAGACGGACCTATCAGAGTTTGTGACCCTAACTCAGGTATGTATTCAACACCTATAGTAACTTGTAATTATGTGATATTCACAGGAATTAAAAACAAAATATCGGAACTATGTGAGAAAAGAATAATCATCCCAAAACCATTCTATTTTTATAAAACTAGAACCCCAGGAATTTGGTTATTTAACGTTAAAGATGAACTTACCTTATCAGTAGTTTGTCCAAAACCAAATGTACATCAGTTTGATTATTACACTAGAGTAATTAAGTTAAACAATAGTGGTTATTTAAAACTAGGCAGAAATTGTTCAGCTTATAGCCAAGGTATAACCTTGCCGTCAAACTTTAGAAGTGAAACTAAATATATAAGAACTAAGTTAACCATAAAAATTCCAGAACTGCAAGAGTTACTAACGAAAAAGGAATTACAGTTGATTCAGAGTATCGATATAGAAACAGATACTAAAGGATTAAAGGATATATTAGAGAATACTAAACACTTACCCCTTAGAAAATCTGGATTAAGTCTTAAAGAGTTTCAGCAGCATGTAGAACAATTACGTACTATTGCTGGTGAACAGAAGTTAGATAAATGGAGATTATCTAACTCAGTGATAATAACCTTATGCTTAGTAGTTATACTAGTTAGCATAATGTTGTATATCAAAAGAGATAAATTGGCTTTATTAAAATTAATGGCATTAGATGGGCTATGTAAAAATAGAAAAAAGAAAAGATCAAGAGTGGACAATAATGAATTGTCTGAACATTCAGAAGCTACTGAAATAGTAGAACTGAATGAGTAGGCCCCATCTAATCAGGCAATAGCTTGATTATTCAGATGATTACGAAATTATCTAGATGTAACCAATTGGCGAGGGTAGTGAATTTCTAACAGTGATATTAGTCAAAATTATAGGCAAAACTATTAGGCAGAGAAAGTTCGAGAAAGGACAAAAATAACAGACAGTGACCAGAAACAAGAAACAAATGACGCTTACAACCAGTGGACGAGAATAGACAGTTAGACAGCACAACGAAATAAATAGAACGTGAGGATCGGGACTTCTATCAACAAATATCAAGTGTTAAGAGTGTGTTAGCGAAGTGGAGTGTTGTGAACAGAGTGATTGAAGTGATTTGGTGAACAAATGCGAACAAGAAGTCAGATGTATTAGCAAAGTGAATGTGTGACTATGGTGAACAAAGAACAAGGGAAATGACTATGTATGCTCATACAGGGACAATTTAATAACATTGTGCTTGAATAAATAATTGTAGGAAACCAGGACAGCAACAGAAAGCGGCTATCATAGAAGTAGAAGGATTTAGAGTGAGTGGACTGTACATCATCAAGGAGATGGCGGTGATGGACTGCAGATAGGGATGGACTGATGTATATTGTTTTAGGTCCCCCTATTCAGAGGATCGTCTCAGCGACGCTGATAGACGACTAGTCTTATGGTGCACCCTTTACCTACATGGACTCTGTTGGGATGATGGCGATCATTCCACGTCAGATTTCCTACGGATCCGCCAAGAGATACGACGAGAATACACCAAAGTTTACACTAAGGGTAGGGAGAAGGCCCAGCTGCTGCAATGCCATTTGGAAATACCCTGTCTAGATATGGAGGAATATGGATGTCCCCCCTATCGACGATTGGAGTGCCGCAACCAGGTGACATGTACCTATCATCGCTATCCGCACGAGCATTGCGCATACTGGAAGGTATGCGCATTGGGCGAATGGGTGACTAATAGTAGCCAGGACATTTTCCGTAACTTCAGAAATGAATTCTGAGGCATTTTCCCTCTTTACGCCACTATATGGCTTGACTATTTTACATCATAAATTACCTTGCACACCCGATGTTGTATTAGACACAAGTCTAATCGCACATTACTTTTTGCTATTAGGATCATAAACATTTATTATCAGTAAGAGTAGATACCGGAGAAACAAAATCGTATCTTAAATAACAAGATAATTTATTTATGATTTATCAAAGTTAATGAAGTGTATAGTTTGTACGGTTGAAATTCGTTCACTAATTAATTGATATCTTGACTGTTTTCACAGTGTAGTGCTAATAGAATCAATGTTATTGAACAATGTAAAAACATTTTGATAAAAGGTAATATTGTTGGTCTAAATATATTGATATGTTTGAAATTTGCGATCGAAAATTTATGGCAAGGTATACACTTGCCTCGATTTGTTAAGACCGAATAAAGCATACAGGTTTTATAAATATTGGACATTTTGGTAAAATTGTGATAATGATGTTTTCTTGTAAAACTGGCCACACAAGTATAATTAAACTATGTCGCAGTTGAAGACTGATGAGCACAGTATAAAAGCTGATCACTCTGGTTGGGTAACAAGTCTGTGTTACGATAGTATGTAACGGGTGAGATTTGGCTAAAATATACAACTCCTACTAGCCCAGTCAATAGAAGTAGCGCAGCGGTATGTCTGTGGACGCTAGAAACTGGGTTTCGAAGCCCGTGGTGGGAAGAGCACAGATAGCCCATTGTGTAGCTTGGTGCTTAACTTCAAACAAACAAAGCCCAGTACAAAATAATATAATTAAAATTCGTATGTCTTTTTGTGGTGTAACACCACTAGTATTATCCGTAGCTATTGATTGATTTCTTATAGGTAATTAAAAGCAGTGAGTTCTGTTTTTTTATTAAGCACAAAGCTACACAATGGGCTATAAAAGTGCTGTGTTCAACGTGGGTATCGAAACCCGATTTTTAGCATTTAAGCCCTCAGGCTTATCAGGGATCTAGTTCTTATGGAAAACGTTTCTTTGCTCGATAGATGTCACCTTTCATGACATGTTTTTTGTCTTGGTTTGTTTGTTCTTTACCTCACCTTGTGAATTTTGTTCTTGGATAGTATATCGTATCTCTTGGCCAGGTGGTTAGGGCGCTCGACTCGCAATCTGAGAGTTGCGGGTTCGAATCCCCGTCACACCAAACATGC
>NW_013668253.1:145808-146746 GCF_000517525.1 Limulus polyphemus
TAAGAAATATCTACCGAAGTTTCTCGGAAAGAAATTTTTACTAGAAATTATCAAACAAGCAGATACCTAACAAATTGGTGTCAGAGAGTGGGACGAAAAAAAAAAGAGATGGAAACGAGAAGTGGCAAATCAAACTACGACTTAACAGATTTGATGGAAGCAATACAAGAACAGGAAAAGAAACAAGAAGAGAGATTACAGCAGTTGTTGAAGGAAAAAGAAAAGAAACAAGAAGAGAGATTACAGCAGTTGTTGGAGGAAAAAGAAAAGAAAGAAGAAGAGAGACTACAGCAGTGATTGGAGGAGAAAGAAAATGAACAAGAGAGACTACAGCAGGGGCAGGAAAACCAGCACCAGTGGCAACTGGAACAAGAAAGGAAACAAGAAGTACAAATGGAAAATATTAGTAAATTTCAAAGTGAATTGAATACATTAAAGGACAATTTAATGTCTTTTACACATGGAAGATACATTAACCATGGACCTAATCAGCCCCAGACAACAGGAAGCCCCTTCCAGACCCCGCAGCTAAACCCTAATGCAGATGTCTTCAGTCCTGCCAAAAGTCATATTCCAGACATGAGTGTCAGCAATAGGAGTGATCTAGTACGAAGGAAGCCAAAGGAATTCGATGAGAAGGCACCATGGGAAGCATATAGAGCACAATTTGAGCTCTTGGCAGAAATTAATGGATGGATGGAGGAGCAGAAAGCAGCGTACCTGGCAACGAGCCTGAATGGACAACCACTAGAAATACTTAAGACAGTTGTCAGCAGTTGGTAGCTGCTCTAGAGCTCAGGTATGGAACTCATAATCAGTCTGAAATCTACAGGGCTAGGTTTAGGACAAGAGTCCGTGCTAAAGAAGAGAGCCTGCAAGAGCTGACACAGGATTTGGAAAGTAAGGCACACAAGGCCTACCCAACTGCACCACCCAAT
>NW_013668253.1:146756-148057 GCF_000517525.1 Limulus polyphemus
GTCTTACACTGTTAAATTAGGGACGGCTAGTGCAGATAGCCCTCGTGTAGCTTTGCGTGAAATTCAAAACAAATATCGTATCTCTAGCGTTTTATTGATAGGTGGCTCAAAATATTAAATTTTACCAATCGGGAACTGTTTTTCTCACGTGGCCTATCAGATCTGTGTCTGTATATATGAGTGATATTTTCTAACATTTTCTCCTTTGAAAATTCAGTTGCATTGCAGCTAGAAATTGGCGAGAAACCGTTTTAGAAATACAGAATTTTGGTCGGGCATGGCCATTGGCATGTGGTGCCACAGAACACTTTCAGCTGTAAGTGCATTATAAAGAAGACAATAAATCCTTTTATTTTGTTCAAACCCTTGTTGAGGCGGGCTGGGCTGATTGGCTTCCTTCCCTCTGATCAGTTGTTCCAAACTAAAGACGGTCACACCTGAAACGTAGGGATATCTGACTTGATCGTTCAGCTAATTGCGCATAAAAGGTGCCGTTCAGGTTGAAAAATTAAAATTTCAGTGCAGACAATTAAATATATTCACGTAATTGATACAAATAAAGAAATCTTTAAGACATGTTGTACATTAATAAACCAAAAATTTCAAGAGTTTTATTATCATATAAAAATAATCACATTTACATGCTTAATTTAACGTATTACTAAAAAGTCACAAAATATGAAAAATATATGTATTGATGTACTAAGTGTATGATTATAAAAAATCAATTTCCGACTAATAGACTTTTGTTTTTGATATTTTATATATTTTGAAAGACAGTCAGAAATATATAGGAGAGAGTAATATTTTTTACTGGTATTATGTTGTTATAGTTTTAACCGCAAAGCTACACAATAGGCTATCAATTGCTGTGCCTACCATTGGTATCGAACCCCTATTTTAGTGTCTAAATGATATCATATAGCAGTCTCGTTTGGGCCTCTGGGCAAAAGATAAATTAATAATGTGCGTTTTAATAAGGATAAAAATATATTAAAGCATTATGTGAAAAAGTAGATTTATTTCCCCATTATCTTCACTTATACTACATCTGATTTGTATACACTGCTACGACAGCGTAAGTCACGTGACGCTGGAAGCATGCGCGCTAGAGTTTCTAGAAGGATTACGACTGTTCCTGGCAACTCTAGTCTTTTTTAGGTGCCCTCTATTTGAGTATATAAGCCCGGCAAATAAAGCGGAGATATAATTGCAGATATAGAGATAGATAATTGAGTCAAGCGAGCTGTAGGCACCGTAAGTAATGTGCGTGAATCTTTGTGAATTATAGCGTGTGTTTA
>NW_013668253.1:148999-155293 GCF_000517525.1 Limulus polyphemus
ATGCATACTAGGGTTGGACTACTTACTACCGAGGAAGTGTATAATTAATTTTGATAAAGTAACGTTTGGTAACAACAAAGGCCAAATTCCGGTAAATGTTAAAAGGGAGGTTGAACTAACCAGGTCCCATCAAGCTGAAGTCAAAGTGACTGAAGGAGCTGATTATGGTGAAGTGGAACCAAATATAGATATGAAAGCAGAACAGGAGAAAGACCCAGATTTGAAGCCAATATTTGATTTTCTAAAAGCAAGTGTTTTGCGACCTGCTTGGGAGAAGGTGTCTAGCTTAAGCTCTGTGATAAAAAACTATTGGGCACAATGGGACCAGTTTAGGCTTGAAGATGGTATTCTTCTCCCGAGATGGGAAAGTGACGACCTGGCAAACGGTTATATCGAGAAAGTTACGGGAAGTTGTGCTATATCAATCCCATGATAGTTTAACAGGAGGACATCTCGGAGTTAAAAAGACATTGAGTCACCTACGGCAGAGATTTTACTGGATAGGTATGAGACATGATGTGGAAGAATGGTGCAGGACCTGCAGTACATGTTGTGCTAAAAGGGGACCCAAGCATGAGGGATGTGCTCCAATGAAGTTATATCAAGTTGGCGCACCAATGGAAAGAGTAGATGTTGACATTGCTGGTCCTTTGCTCCAAACTCGTGCTGGAGACAGGTACACTTGTGTGGTGATGGATTATTTCACCAAGTGGCCTGAGGCATATGCAATACCAAATCAGGAAGCCACAACTGTACCTGCGGCTATTAGTGATTTCTTCTTCAGGTTTGGTATTCCATACGACCTGCATTCAGATCAAGGCCGTAACTTTGAATCAGCTGTGTTTCATGAATGTTGCAAGTTGTTTGGCATACGAAAGACTAGGACAATGCCACTCCACCCACAGTCTGATGGGATGGTAGAAAAGTACAATTGGACAGGAATTGGCAAAGTTTTGTAATAGCCACCAAGATAACTGGGGTGTCTTATTCCCTCCACTATTGATGGCCTGTAGAACAGCAGAGCATGAAGCCACTGGATACACTCCAGCAAAGCTGATGTTTGGTCGTGAACTTCGGTTGTCAGGGGATCTGACAACAGGACACCCACCTTACGAAGAGTTGCCTGAAAATGTTTCAGAGTTCGTGAAAGTGTTATCGGAAAGGATGGATGATATTCACCATCAAGTGTGTTCAAACTTGAAAACGTCTGCTGATTCGATGAAGCTATGTTATGATAAGAGAGCTACTGAAGTCAGCTTTGTACCAGGAGACAAGATGTGGGTGTATAATTCCAGAAAGACCAAAGGGAAGTCTCCTAAGTTGTCTTTTCCATGGGAAGGCCCATATGACATAGTGGATCGTCTCTCAGACGCGACTTTCCGGATAAAATGTGGTCGGCGAAGTAAGCCAAAGGTGATGCATGCCAACATGCTTTGGTGTTATCACAGTCCAGGACATTTCAGTTGAACAATGGAACAAATGAAACTACTGAAGACATGTCACCTGACAAAGCCACTGTTGAAGAAGAAACTCTCAGTCTTGAGAAGGGAAACAGTGAAGCCCTTGATGAAGTTACTACCACTGATGTGACTGTTACCGATAATGGGACATTTCCTGATGAAGCAGATGAACCCCCACGTGAAGCAGAAACCAATGAGACAGAGACCAGTGTGGAAGAAGATACGTCCTGTAAATTTTGAAGACTTTGTTGTATTTTAATTTTGTTATTGTAAATTCTGTACATTTAATCAAGTTGTTGTTAATTATCTATTGGTTTAATGTAAGTGATTATTGTTCGGGACGAACAATACTAAGGAAGGGGCCGTGTTACGACAGCGAAAGTCACGTACCTCTGGAAGCATGTGCGCTGGAGTTTCTAGAAGGATCATGGCTGTTCCTCACAACTCTAGTCTTTTCTATGCGCCCTCTATTTTAGTATATAAGCCCGGCAAATAAAGCGGAGATATAATTGCAGACATAGAGATAGATAATTGAGTCAAGCGAGCTGTAGGCACCGTAAGTAAAGTGCGTGAATCGTTGTGAATTATGGCGTATGTTTAAGTTAAAGTGACTGTGGAAATTAAGTGTATTACAGAATTTGTAATGAGAAAGAATAAACTAGTTTTAATTAAGAAAGAACTAGTTTTGCCGAAGTTTCTCGGAAAGAAATTTTACGAGAAATTATCAAACAAGCAGATACGTAACAATACCAATACAGACTGTGTTGTTAATAAACGATTTTTATTTATTTTACCTTTTAAAATATCGCTTTTCTGGTGAAGGAGTAATAAATATAATGTAAAACATTACACCATTTTTAAGATTATACAGATTAATAATTTAAATATATGTGGTGGTTAATGATATAAAAACAATTTCAAACTGCTTAAATATAGCATATATAAATATATATCTTAATGTTTTTCATGTTCAGTAAGATTTTTTTTCTGTTAGGAAGTCAATAGCTTCAGAATAAGCTGAAGATCACGATTTTTCGTAACTCTTGAACGAGATTCGACATCATTTGTAGAAAGGTCATAATAAACTATGAATCACCATTATTTGTATATTATTCATATTGATTATCTTGTTCTTCCACATATGCAGCTGGAAACTAAGGGCGAATATTACTTTATTACAAGTTATAACTTTTACAGTTTCAATCGCTTGTCCGATCAATCTGAAGTACACCAGTGATCGAAACGTCGTATCTGTTCCAAAAAATATTCTTCCTTGATGTAAAAGCTGTAAATTGTGATAAAGTAAAATTTAATCAGTAAGTAAACTCAAAACGAAACTATCAAGAGGAATATGTTGTGCCAATTATTTCGTGTTTTAAAGATAAATTTCTAAGTTTTATTTTGTAAGTGGAGGTGTGGCGATTGCTTATTTCACATAACAAGGTCGCCTGATGCAATGACGTCAAGCATTCACCGCAGCTCGAGAATTCAAAGACGAGAAGTGACATCAACGGAAAGTGGGTGTTAGATTTACAGTAAAATAGTTTGATGTGATTCTTGACGATTTTTATACGTACCGTAATTTATTATCATGGGGTACTCTGAAGGATTTTAAAATTGTGTTTTCGCCACTCAAAAAATTAGGTAAGTTGTGCTTTACTCAGCGGGATTCCTATTTTGACACTGTCTATCTAAGTATCTTAGTAGTTTAAGTTAAGAATTTTACATCGCAAGTTTACAAGAGCATGGCCTGCTTGATAAAGCATTAAAGTGAAATATAAACTCCTTTATCGGAAAAATGTTTCTTTTTATGATTTTGAAGTTATGAATGTATTAAGAAAAATTATTAGTTTTAAACTTTAAGGCAATTAATTCAATTTGGCTACTAGGAATTAGTAACCACCAAAAAGACCTGCTATTGAACATTAGCTCAAACATAGTACTCTCCAGTCTTTGTGTTATGAAAAACCTGGAGAATCTTGTGCCTCAAAAGCTTGGGGACCAGAGCCCAGTGATTGATAACAACGATACAGCACACCTTCCTATACTCATAACTGCTCTTATAATTGCTATAGGTTACATATCTTTATGCTTTGGTTCTCAATGTTAATCAGATGTCCTTCATGTGCTCTTCTCAGAGGTCTGAAGTGTTAATTTGTAGTATCCATCTTCTATTCAAATTTACGTCTGTATACGTTGTTGTTACAGCAGAAATTATCCTAACTCCAACTAGTACCTGGAGTCCAGAATCTGGACAGTCAACAAATGGACAAGGTCTCACCTTCTCGCGAGAGAATCTGTCTGTATTTCCATGCGGTAGATGATAATGTATGATTAAATCATACTTCTCCAATGCTGTTATCCAGTATACTACCGTCTCTTCAGGAACTTTAACGTTTATCAACCATTTCAGCAATACGCGGTCCAGTTAAACAGTATACTTTCTACCTAACAAGTAGTGTCAAAAGTGTTTTATGAAGGCAGCAACTCAAAGCAGTACTTTCTTTGTCATATATCATCTGCATTCATTATCCATGAGTGTATGAGTAGTGTATGGAGTTATACATTCTACTCTATCCTGTAACTGCGATAACACCGCTCTGAGTTTACTAAAACTGGACTTGATGTCTCACAGGAATTTGCAATCCTCTTGGTGATTGCCACCACAAGAGATTTGGCTAAAGAATGCTTCAGGGACAAAAACATGTGCTTGCAATCTTTATTCCATCTATGTTTGCCTCTACCTTAGTAAAAGCCAATAATGGAAACACAATCTTGAAGAATTTGGCCACAAACTTTTGCTAATATGACATTAACCCAAGGAAACAGTAAATTTCTATTTTGATTACAGGTTGAGGGCAATTTCACACAACTGCTAGTTTAGTAGGATCAGATCTTTTTCTTTACTAACAATATGACCCAGAAATTTCACTTTTTTGTGCTTGAGTGCAAATTTTTCATGTTTAATTTTCAAACCTGCATTTTCTATCTGCTAGGAAAATCATTCTTAGACTCTCAACCCCAAGCCAAAATGTGCAATTAGGTACAACTACGTCATTAATATAGATCAGGCACTTTTCTCATTGCAACTCCTTGAATGTAAGTTCCATATGCCTCTCATAAGTAATGGATGTATTCCACGGGTCAAATGGCATGGTGCAAATCTCACACAAGCAGTCTCTCCTGTTAAAAGCAGTATTAGCTCTGATTTCGTCATTGAATTTGACTTACTAATATCCAGATACCAGATCTAACATATTCTAGCATTCCATCCTTTCCCGGTGAAAAGAAAGAAAGGTGGCAGTGCAAATTGCTGCATTCACCTAAATAGAGTAAACTTACAACTTTGGCATGTTTTCCTTTCAGACAATCACTACTGGAGATGGAAAAGCACCCTCTGGAGGTTACACGATTCCATAATTTTATATCTACTGTACATCAGCAGTGGCTACTTCCATAGTTCTCCAAGTTGTCTGCATGGTGTTTGTTTAACCAGACATGCATCACCTGTTTCTGTGTGGTGTCACATGACTGTGGTTCGACCCAATTAGCTATTCAGTCCCAAAAATACAATAGCCAATAAGTCAATAAATTTCTGTTGTTGAGTTTATTTTATTTGCATAATCCTGAAGTAGCAAACCCAGATGTTTTAGTAACCATGCATTTACTTTCAGACATAACATGCTGAATGCAATCCTAGCATTACCTAGCTTTAATATGGACTCTGGAATAATACTAAATATCTTGCTGACTGGATTAACGTGTGAAGCAAAATGTACTATCTTTGTTATTACAATGAAAATGAACACAGTGTGTGTACTTGCTTTATAATTACACAAAATTATCACTTTTACTAGATCTTCCCTTCCAACTGTTCAAGCTTAAACATATCAGACTCTTTAAGTATTACATTCCTTGGGTAACAAGTAACTCCACATTTACCTAGAGTGTCATGTGCTATCGACGTAACTAATTATTCTTATTACAACATGGGTGGGACCATAACTTGTAAACATTACATGAACAACTGTCAAAGGACATTGCTGTTGACATCATTATATTAGGTCGTCAAGAAATTAATGCCGCTTTTTTAGATGAAAAAACCCAAACAACTTATATATCAAAACAAAACATTTATTAAATGTTTATCTCCATTCTTATCGATGATGCTTTTCCATCTTACAATCAGGTTGTTGATGCCCTGATTAAAAAAAATCATTTGGCTTTGAAGCAAAAAACATGTCGATGTCCTCTTTAACATCTTCCACATTTGCATACGTTTTCCCATCAAGATGGTGTTGCAGTGAACGAAAAAGGTGGTAATCTGATGGTGCCATATCTGGTGGATGGGGGAAAACTTCCCAACCCAACTCTATGATCTTATGTTGCGTCAAACGTGCCACATGTGGACGTGCATTGTCGTGGAGAAGAAGAACACCTTTCCGATTGACGAGTGAAGGGCTTGATTTAAACATTCCAGATGCTGACCATAGATCTCTGCATTGACAGTTCGCTGTGGATTGAGGAGTTCGAAATGAATTACTCCTTTGATGTCCCATCAAATGCAAAGCATTACTTTCTGCAGATGGAGTCCAGGTTTGGGGATCGGAAGTGGTTTTGTCTAGGACTGAGTCATTGTTTTTTGCCTATAATATTCGCACAGAGAATCCATTTTTCATTACTGGTGACAATTCGTTCCAAAAATGGTTCACGCTCATTATGCGCCAGAAGAGACGAAGCAATGTTCACACGTTGGAAACGATGATCATCGGAGAGTTCGTGAGACACCCAAACACCTTCTTTAAGGAGTTTTCCCATAATGCTTAGATGTTTA
>NW_013668253.1:155447-172974 GCF_000517525.1 Limulus polyphemus
AGGAATGAGCCATTGTTTTGGCGTTTAATATTCTCAAAATGAATCCATTTTTTCATCACAGGCGACAATTCTGTCCAAAAATGGTTCACGCGCCAGAAGAGACGAAGCAATTTTCACACATTGGAAACGATGATCATCGGAGAGTTCGTGAGACACCCAAACACCTTCTTTATGGAGTTTTCCTATAATGCTTAGATGTTTACGTACTGTTTCATAAGAGAAATGCAATATCAGGGCCATTTCACAAGTGTATTGTCTTGGGTTAGACTCAACAAGCGTCTTCAGAGCATCAATATCAATTCCAACATGTCGGCCTCTGCCATCACAGCGTTTAAGGCTAAAGTCACCTGAACGAAATTTGCTAAACCACCGTTGACACTTACGAACATTTAAAACATTTCCATAAACTTCTTTGTGGCTACAGGGGCGTTGTTCCCTTCTTGTATTGAACCAGCATTACATGCCGAATGTGTGTCTCGTCGTGTGCCATCACTATAAGGGATTAGTGTATACTAAACTTTACACATTATATAAGCTACAATAAGGTGACATTTAGGCGGTTCGTTTAAATTAACTAGTAGACGTTATGTACGTTTTTTAGGGGAGTGTTTATGAAAGTGTTCCAAAACGCGACATTAATTTTTTGACAACCTAATACAATGTATCGCATTAAGCAAAATTATCCCAGGGCAGTAACTTGAAACTAGGTCTTTTTAACAGTTTTATTGACAACATGTTTAAAATCAAGAATGAATTCAGAATAAGTATTATGACCCTTTAATAAAACTGAAGTACATAGTGTATTCATTTGTGAAAATTCTCTGGATATAACACTTGTTCTGCTAGTGGGAGGCATGGCTGTAATGCTGCACATTTTGTAAAAATTTGGACAGCCAGTGATCTCCATTGGTAGACGAGATGATATCTTGAGAGCATAGCCTCCTTTATTTTTGAATGATAATGACCAGTCACCTGGGAAACACTGATTACTATGAGTAAATCCGATATTTCATGTGAAGCAAGAAACGTTAGATTTAAAATTTCATGTTCTTGATCTAGAGTTGAACTAATTATCAGTTTAATCAAATCATAAATCCTATAAAAAGTGACTGTCCAGCGTCCAGAAGCAAGTTCACACACTGTGTTTTGTGTCTTTCATAAGTACTGTATATATTTATAATAAGAATGGACCAGGTGTGCAATATAAATTAAAATCTCAAACACACTGCAAATAGCATGTAAACAAAAGTTTATAAGCACTTTATACACATTGTTGAGTTGTAAACAAACCAATTGGAGTGTAAAAAGCTACTAAAGCACTTGAGAAGGTCAGTAGAGTAAAAACAAAAAATTCACAAACCACAAAATTATCAATGTGTCTGACTGACTGACTGATGTTGTTGGAAATGCATAACTCTCTCCTGCCTTTACTTTATAATAACAATAACCATTTTGCAACACTACTAACGAGTTAACAATATACAAGTAGCCACATTCTATGATTGTGAGTTGCCAAGTGACAATCCCCCTTCATATCACGTGTGGGTACACAATTACTTATGCGCACGTGCTATTAGAGTATCCTACGTGAGGACGAATTCTTCCACAGCTGAAGTCTGGACTGAAAACAAGAATGATAAGTTGTATAATTTTCCTTTGCATTGTTTCAAACTAAGTGTCACCTATTGACATCTAATATCAATTACTTGAAACAGTACAATTTTTAAAATGTGTCTTTCAAGGAAACAAAACGTGAGAGAAAAGGAGAAAATCGTATGTTGATAACCTTGAAAAGTCTTTGTCCCAGCAAAAAAGAACACTACTGCAAGAATAGAGATAAGGTTAGAAATAGTAATGGTAAGTATGCGAAACCAGCCTTAGCCATTAATCCAGCCAAATAAAATGCTGCCATCCTGGCTAGATTGAAGAAAAACTATAGCAAAGATATCAGCAAAAGCCAGGAAATGTCTAGAGATATCTAAGAAAAGCTATGAGAAGGATAAGCCTAGAGTCCAATCACTCTTGAAACTTAGTACCAAAAAAGCTATGAGACAAATGCGAGAAATTTGTAAGTAAAAAAATTAGGAAGTAGAAATGAGAGCATAAAAAGTAAGGAAACAAAGTAGGGTGGGACAATATTAGAACGCTTCGTGGTTTCTGACATGGTGCAACCTCAAAGTGGGTGTGGCCATTGTTCCACCCATTCCTTCTTCGTGTGCTTTTTGTATCTTAGTAATTGTTCAAACTAAATGAAAGGTGTATATAGCTAAGTTTCTCTGTTGTAAAGTTTGTTTCAGCAACCAAGTACAAATACATGTATGTAATCAATCAAATTACATAACCCTAACGAAATGCATCATGGGGGGTTGATGTCGGAAGTGAAACAAGAAGCTCTAATAGATATACCCTGCTCATGGGAGATATTATAGCTATCTGACTGCTAAGGGGTTGGCCAAAAGAATAGTATCAAAACTGCTGATTCGTGAAATTTATAAATTTGTTGAGTATTTAGAAAGGATTAGCTACTGATAAAACTCAATTCAAGTCTATAATTGAATCAAAGCTACTATATGACAAATGAAAAAGTACTGATTCTGAAACATGGTGTTAGTGCAAATTTTAAAAATGATAAAATAATGCATTCATATTTCAATTTGTTGATGGCCATAAGTAAGATATTAAGTTTTTTCATCTGTGACAGTTTTAATATTACAATACCCAACACTAGTAAGCATTTTGCGGTTGATCTAAGTTAACACAGTCTTGTTAATGGCAACGTCAGCTGTTGATTTTTTTGCAAAAGTTAAACTGAAATTTCAGGTATTTTACTGGATATCTAAAATAAATGGACCGGAAGAAAACTTGGCCCTTTTTCTGTTAGATTGCCCATTTTTATTGAGATATCTCCATAAATTTATGAGACTTTCCAAAAATATAGGGAGTGCCCCTTCCCTGTTATGTGTATGAGCCACATTAAGCAATCAAGTAATTAAAAATACTACTCCCAGCAAAAAATCTTAATATTATTAGGAGAAACACTGCTAACCATTTGTCCATCACACTATAATCACCATTACCGGGGACATTAGCCTTTGACTAACTCTCTGTGTCAGTTATTTTACCATCTTAAGTTCATTTATTTTGTTGCTAACAACATTTTGTGGTATAACTAATGGTCAGAGTTAATTGACACTACACAATGAAATAAAAAGAAGTATTTAGTTGTTTGTATTATGAGTGGTCTCTAGGGCAACAGTGTGTATACTGGTAATTTCTGATGTTTGTTACCACATGTCATTGGAGGTATTTCTTTTCTGCTGTTTAACCTAGTAGAATCCTGCAAGTTCTTATTTCCCCGAAAGGAGGCCGAAGACCGCCTGGAGGGGTCACCTCTTTTAACCACTCACAGCACTACAGAGTAGTGTGTTGTCAGTCAGTCAGTCAGTAGACACTAAAATAACGTCATGTAAGGGACGCTTAAAGTTGCATTTTGTACTGTCATTAGATCAGCAAAACGTGCACATGCCATGAATCACGAGAAAAAGTATACACTCTGTAGAATACAACACAGCATAACATATGAACTTCAAAAGCAAAAAATAAAAATATCTGTTACTCTTAATTTTTGTTTTATTTACCCTTGAAACAGAACACTTTCTAAGACCCTGGGCAAGCACATATAGTGTAACACATACGTTGAACTCTCTTGAGCATATTCTTTTTATCTTGTATAAGACACTTCAACTCGCCTCACTTGTCACAAGTTCCACCTTATCTGGTCCATAGGTAGTTGTCTTTTCGGTTTCCATGCAGGCAGGGTGAACATTGGGGATCTTTAGTACGCGTATATGCAGCCATATGTCTGAGTAGTAACGTCCTTATCCTGTCATTCAGTGTAGTGGAGTAGCTTTCCTTTTTTAACCCTTATCTTCACTGAGTTGGGCAATGACTTCCCATTGAATTATCCTGTCATCCAGTGTAGTGGAGTAGCTTTCTCTCTTTAACCCTTATCTTCACTGAGTTGGGCAATGACTTCCCATTGAATGTACGTTCAACTTTTCCTATTATGCACCTGTTTCATCCGCGTTGTCACTTGTAAGTGTTGTACTAGTTCCACTTGTAAGTGTTCTACTAATTCATCTCTTCATTTCTGTCTTGGGTTTTCTCTTTTATTCCTTTCCTATCAGTCAGCCTTCGGTATTTTTCTGTTTTCCTATTGTTTAATTATAATGTCTTATCCATCTTCAGAGTTTTTCTGTTATAATATTTACTACGTCTACAAATCTCATTCTCTTCCTGACTCAATCCTTTCATTTTTCTAATTCCTCGTTATTTCTTTCCTACCTCTTTGAACTATTTCTATTTTTGTTTTCATTCCTGTTGTAAATCTCCAGTTTTTCTCCAATGTGTCATTGCTCGTATAATGCATTGATTAAACACTTTTTCGTAGACGCTTTGCAATTTTATTTTAATATAGAATATAACCCAATTTTCTAAGCTGCCCATCCGGATGAAGTAGTAGTTGTTCTCGATTCTACATAACTATGAAGATGCCTTAAAGTTTTATATAAAAAAAGAAACATTTAGTTATGAATAACGGAAATTTAAATTATATATTCTGACGGAATTCGGCATTGTTCAAAGATACGGTGAGTAATTTTATCGCATAATACCAACTGCAGTTTTGTTGTTGCATAAGTAAATGACCCTGTATTTCTAAGTTTAATCATATAAGGTTGATCACAACGTTTAAAACAACAGTTGTGGTAAGAGAGAAATACAACAGTTGTGAAGAAAATTGTATTTTAAACCATTTAGCAAACTTGATGGTTCGGCAAGTGCCCATTTGTTTTGAATAATTTCATTATTCACTTTTGTGATATTTAATGATATAATATAACAGACAAAAGAAATTGTATGTTTGCGAAATTAACCACTGATGACCCTTTAAATTTTATAGGTTCGGGGCAAAAGCAAAACGCAATAATTTAATACTTTCTAGGATTCTTCACCTCGAAAAAGATGCAACATTTAACTGGTATTTGGAAAAGTATCTTACCTTGGTCTAATCGATGGTTATTCTAAAGCATGCCAGGGTCTTTATTCAAAGAAATACAGTAAGAAGTCATTCAGAAGCAGTGATATGGGAAGCGGGGGGGGGCGCACTTTTCAATCTGTCCCACAAAAAAGCATCAAAATTAGGTAAAATGCTCTCAGGAGAATGCAGAAAATGTAATCCAGAACCCAAGAGCTTCCCGGCCGTAATGGGAGCGTTAATGTAAGTTATTTTTAGAAGCGATAATTATGGCAAGTTTGCTTGCGTAACTGTTTACGAATCATTTATTGTGTTGTTCAGCTGCTGTAAATTGACTAACGTGTGTATAGTGGCAACTTTTAAAGTGTAATAATAGCAGAGTAAAGGACAATATTTCTTGTCAATTGAATTTTAAAGTAACTGAACCATCCCGTGTGGACTTTGGACGAAAAACGAGAATTATTTAAAACTCTGGATTCAACTGTGGTGATTAACTATGTAACGAACATTTTTATATATACTTCACTTGTTTTAAGGTGTTGTTTTAAAACAAGTGGACTGTGCTCTATATGTTTATTGTCGAAATTTATCGCCAACAAGTTGTAAAGAATTGCGGCCCTATATAACCTGACAAAGTATTTAGTCAGTCTAATAGTATGTAGACGTACACCATGGGATTATCTGAAAATATTTTCATTTGCAATAAAATGCAACTGTACGTAATTTAAGAGAATGCCTGTTCACTATTTACACCTATTAGTTTTATCATGAAAGACTGTAACTAATTTTTACTGTACAATACGTTTTTCATAAATGTGTCGTCCAAAACTTACACTAACGTCTCACGCTTGTGTACACTGAGTGGTCACAAGTAAATAGACACCTAATTTTTCGTCATTGGAGATATATCGGCATATATTTAACTACTAAGTTTAAATTATCATTAAGCTCGGTTTTAGGCTATTCCAAGTTGTAATACGTAACAGTACATTTTCTTCCTTTATTTTATGAGAAAAGTATCTGGACCCAAAGCTAACGGTAGCCGAACATTAAGGCTTTAAACTGAAGTGGTTCTTGATTCGCATCTGAGTGGCTGTAGGAGTTACTTTCCTTTGACGTATGAGCTTTTACCAAATCTAGATACTTTATTTTGGTGAGTAATGAAGATAGAGGTGTTTTATTTATGTTCAGCTGCTTGGTATTCATAACTTGGGTGATGTGAACACCCGCACGAGATAAAATGATTAGGTCGTAAGCTGTGCTGTCCATAACAATATAGTATAACTAGATAAAGTTTCATCTTGTGATGTTGAATGTAATGATTGGTGCGTGTGTTCTTTTAATCGAACATATAACTATCCAATAGTCATCACATCTAAACAGTGTGATAGTAAACACATAATTCGTTCAATTTTTTGTCTTTGATATTTTTAAGGAATGAAAGAATTTAAATTCTTACCAAGTTTAAACGTTAATTTCACATTGGAATTTAGGTGTAAAGTTTTTCTACATTTGACCAAACTCGTGCTACTGTTTTAACTCAATTTGAACGAAGGTAAAGAAAAGAACAATGAAATCATTAATCTCTTACAATATAGTTCGGGCTGTCACTGGAAAACATTAAAAGTTAACTCCATAACATAAGCGGGATAATCATTAATTTCAACAAAACGTTTCCTAAACTATTTACATTCCGCCATAACTCTTGTTAGGTTGTCATAAATAATGTGATTTTTTTTTATAGTGAAACCTCCATCTTTTTACAAACACACACATTATTCAAAAAAGGATGACATATTGTTGGTTTCTATTTTTCTTTTATCGAAGGTATGCTATGGTATATTTATTAATAACTTTACAACAGTTATTAGTATTGCAGTAAATAATGACAACATACCGTGCCCAAGGAATACAACTTACAAGGCAATATACATTTTCAGTATATTCATGTTGGCCAAGACAGGAGTAAAATGACTTAGATCATGAACATTATTATATTTTTTAAAATTGGATTCGAAACTGGCAAATGGAGTACAATAAAGTCATTAATGTCAATAATCGTTAAAATTGCCCTAGATTTTTCTTTAGTAATGGATTATGCCGGACTGTGGAGCTGAGGTTCCGTTACCGCGCAGAGAATTGTACTCTGAACTTTGAGGTCGTGGGTACCTTATATGAGTGACAGAAAAATCCCACTATTTAGTATGATAATCGTAGCCAAAAGTTGGCTGTGTGTAGTAGAGACTAACTGCCTTTTTCCTAGTCTATCATTTGTAAATTAGGGACGGCTAACGCAGATAGCTCTAGTTTAGTTTCGCGTGAAATCCAATATACAAGTTTTTACTGTTACACTATGATGTCAGCCAGGTCAGCGGACTCTTTGATCAAAACATTGTATGGAAAGAGATAATCAAAACTCACTAAGTAAGCGCTGGGATCATGATTATCTGGTTTCGACAAGAAGAAGAAGCTAATCTATGCCCACTGAAGCAGGATATCTTCAGTATTGTCTTTTTCTTGTATAACAAGAACTACATAGATACTTAAATTATTTGTTTGTTGAATTTCGAGCAAAGTTACTTGAGGGCTATCTGCTCCAGTCATCCCTAGAGGAAGGGCAACTAGTCAACACTACTCACCCACCAACTCTTGGACTACTATTTACCAATGAATAGTGGGATTGACCGTCACTTATAACGCCCTCACGCGATCCGCAAATCGCGAGTCTAAAGCCCTAACCACGAAGCTATTGCTAAGTCTCATGCTTAAGTAATTCATTAATTTTCATCAAAAAAAACTTTCTTTGATATGTAACTCGTAAGCTTTAAAACACTTTTATAGACACATAAGCTTAACTTCATCAAGAAACATCAAGGAAGCAATATGACTCAGCTACTTTTATCAACTTTAGTTATACTAGTTGGGAGTAGCCATTAAGGAAGTAAAAATTATGTAAAGGACAGTGTTAGATAATGTTCCCTTACTTCTCTCTTTTGTTATTAAATCCCTAATAACCTCATTGGGTGGTAATTGCATACCCTGCTTTGTGGAAGTAATAATTGACTCATTTAACTGATTAGGTACTTGTGTGTTTCAGTTCAAAGCCAAAAGTCTATAAGAAAGTGGAAGTGTGCGCTATTTCAGGGTATTTATTATCTCCTTCTCGGGTAAAAACTATAAAACCAAATAGCCCATATACACAGTCGAACAGCTTCCAGTTACCATACAAGAATTACGGTAATCGAGCCAGCCAATTCTAGGTGACAGACGCAAAAATAAACACATATAATGGGTCAACTTTACATTTAAATGAAGATGATATATTTATATTTAACCAGAAGTTTAAAGATGTGTGCCTAGCCTAGTGTTCAGCGTTTTGCACTGTAAATGAATAGATGCGTGTTCGGAGCTCATCTGCGCCTAATCGTAGTATCCTTATATAAAACATTTACCGAAAATTTGGCTCAGTTATAACAATAAAAATCGGGTTTAAGTATTCACGGTGGGAAAAGCTGCGTAGCTTTATGCTAAACAACAAACAAACACCTTGGGTCTACTCAGCTGTAAAATGTATACCAGCTGAAAGCTGGGGGTTAACCAGGGAAATGTTCAAATGAAACAAAAACTATAACCAAATTAATTTTCAAATGCTTTTTCTAAGTACTATAAGAAAGGATAGATTTAAGTACTTGACATTCCTGCTGTTTTTTTATTAATAAAACCATTATATTACATTATTAAGGTTTTTTTTTTCAGTAAAAATAAATTCATGTATTGCTTTATAGTCTATATAACGATACCCTACTGTTAAAGTTTTAATTTGAAAAATAGCACAACATGTAGATAACAAAAACATAATATTTGAAGAATTATGTTTAAAAGAAAATACTTAATAATTCCAACATTGAAATAGTGAAGTTGCAATGACTCTCAGACATGAACCTGTAGGTTATTTGGAAGAGACCCCGAAATCTCGATTTATTTGTGACGATCACTAACGCCAAAAGACGATGCTATAAATTCTTGTGTTCTTGAATTACTGACGCCTAGAGACGTTGCTATCAGTTCTGGTATTCTTGAATCAACGACGCCTAAAGATGTTACTACCGATTTTGGTATTGAAAAAACAAAGGTCACGAGATGCCACAGCCAACTGGACAAAGAAAGCGAGTTTACCTATTGAATTTAGGGCGCTTTCTTTGCTCAGTCCTATTTCGTTTTCATCGTGACTAGTAAAGCAGAAATTCATCTTGAGGGGCGAAAAGTTGACAAGCTATTCACTGATCCAGTAGAGACAATCCACTTATCTATGCAGGTACCACACTGTGTTTTTTGTTGTTCTGTCTAAATAAAGATTGATTTAATTGTCCTTTAAATGCCTCTAATCTTTTTATTTCTCACACAACTTAAAATTTGGTTATCTACTACAGTTTGTTTGTTTGTAATTAGGCACAAAGCTACACAATGGGCTATCTGTGCTCTGCCCACCACGATTATCGAAACCCGGATTCTAGCGTTGTAAGTCTGCAGACATACCGCTGTGCCATTGGGGGCTATCTACTACAGAACACTAACTCTATTTTCTGATATAATCTGCTGTTATTGCAGGTTAACCTGTCCGATATTGGTCGGGAAATCGGTTTCACCTGAAAATACAACACATGGGGTTGTAAAAACAAGTTTGAAAGGATTTAGAATCTTAACCTTCTGAATGTTTATTTATAAAAAAAATTATATATTCAGTTTTCCCTTGTCTTCTCACATGCGGATTTATCACTATCAGTTTGACTGCTTATGTATTTTACCAAAATAAAACAACAAATGTGAAAAAATCATGAGAAGTTTTAGCAAGGAAAAATATCTTGACTCTTGATTTATAAGTAAAACATCTCAAACAGTTAATGTACATTTCAGAAATCTGAGCCACCCAGTGGCTCAGCAACAAGTCTCAAGACTTATTACGCTAAAAACCAAGTTTCGATACACGTTGTGGACACAACACACACAAACCATTGTGTAGCTCTGTGCCTAACAATAAACAAACACATCTGAATCTTGTATATGTCTTCATCATGCTGTATATTGAAATACTTCACATATCCTCCAGAGAATGCGAAAGATTTGGAATATTAAGTGAAGAAAAACTTTAAAGAGAAAACTAGTTCATGAACTCATTAATCTTACCAAAAAATACTGGATATTGAACAACAACCAACTTAAATCTCTTTAAAATTTGGCCTAGTTGCCAGTATTATCAATATTCGGTAAGTTACATATATTTATGCGTATGTCCATCCATGCACATGTGAAATTTGGTAGAGGAACTTGGATGGACCCATAATCTACATAAATTTCAACCGTAAATGGATAAACGACCAGTTTGAGTTTGGTACCTATTTACATTTTACTGCTTTAACTCCGGGAAAGCTCAGCTGAGCGAATAGGTCAGTAGCACAATAAGGCCTGCGGATTCACTGTAAGACTGCGGTCACCAACATTTCGGTTAGACAAAATTAGTCCAAGAGTTGGCGATAGTTGGTTGGCTTAACTTTCTTCTAGTCTGTCAGTTCAAAATTAGGGACGGCTATGTGCACATAGCCCTTATGTAGTTTTGTGCGAGAATTTTAAACAACCAAACAATTTATATTCAGGATTATTCCAGTCAAATGAAAGATAGTTCAAACACGGCTGTGTTATCCATTAAATTAAGCCATGGTCTGAATCTCAAGGATACCACATAAGCGCACGTTTTTCTTTCTTTTTTTCAGACACTGACAGCCAGGCCAATGATTACTTTGAAGGAAATGTATATTTTTGTATATATACTTTTTATTTTACATTTTAATTATTGAATACACATTAAACATTATATTTTGACTGAAATAGGCACAATAGTAGCCAAAAATAATAACAATGACCGTGTGACAATAAAGTCTCGATATTTGTATTTTTTCCCGTAGGCCACCACTTTTTTTTTATTTTTTACTTTTATCTTTATTTTCATAAAATACATAAATGTAAAACATAATCCCACATAATGTAGCTTATACACAGCTAATAAATGTCACATGCCAGTGGTCTTGTTTATGAGTGTAAAGTGAACGGGTAAGAATTGAGTACTGCCAAGTCCGGCTATGATAAATACTCGATATTTTCATTAACGCTGAGACAAATAAATACGCCTCAGAAGGCTGTTGATGCTTGCCCACTTACATTTCTTTAGTGAGTTTAATATAGTAAAATATAATGCTTAAGGTCGACGATTTGCATAACAAGGTTTCTACCTTATATAATAAGGTGCAAAATAGTTATTAAAAAGGGATTTACGAACATAGAATTGTGACATACGCATAAACTTCAATTACATAATGAGTAGGTAGTATCCGATTTACTTTTAAATCTTGCATGAATATTTATTTCAACATAACATGCTTATCATCAAGTTCTCGTCATAACACGTGTAGTTTTACACGTATATATATATATATTGTTACGTCACTGGTCGTTTGTTAATTTCCTGTAAAAATTCCTTCCGAAAAACTTCAGCGATACAAGTCCTTTCTTAAGTAAAACTAGTTTATTCTTTCTCAATACAACTTTGCAATACACTTAACTTCCACAATCAATTTACTTTAAACACACGCTATAATTCACAACGAACGTTTCACGCACTTACTTGCAACCGCGCTTGACTCAATTGTCCGTCTCTGTCGACTTCTGGTATTGAATGAAAAGTCTCCAAGGCAATGACTTATAAAAATAATGCTGCTAATCTCCAGGTAGGAATAGTAAACGTTCTATCTATAATTTCGGCAGAATGAGTATTACGGAGTCAATTTGTCGTGACACTGCCCTTTCCTTAGTATGGTTCGTCCCGAACAATAATCACTTACATTAAACCAAAAGATAATTAACAATAACTTAATTAAATGTACAGAATTTACAAACACTACAAACACAAAATTGAAATTCAACAAAGACTCTTAATTTTACAGGATGTATCTTCTTCCATACTGGTCTCCATCTCGTTGGCTTCTGCTTCACGTGAGGTTCATCTGCTTCATCGGGAATTGTCCTATCATCGGTAACAGTCATATCAGTGGTAGTAACTTCATCAAGGGCTTCACTGTTTCCCTTTTCAAAACCGAGTAGAGTCTCTTCTTCGACAGTGGCTTTTCCAGGTGACACGTCTTCAGCAGCGTCTTTTGTTCCATTATTCACCTCGTCCCAACTGAAATGTCCTGGACCGTGATAATGCCAAAGCCTGTTGGCATGCACAACTTTTGGCTTACCTCGCCGACCACATTTTATCCGGAAAGTCACGTCTGAAAGACGATCCACTATGTCGTATGGGCCTTCCCATGGAGAAGACAACTTACGAGACTTCCCTTTGGTCTTCCTGGGATTATACAACCACCCCTTGTCTCCTGGTACAAAGCTGACTTCAGTAGACTTCTTATTATAACATAGCTTCATCGAATCAGCAGACGTTTTCACGTCTGACTGCACTTAATGGTGAATATCATCCATCCTTTCCGATAACACAGGCAACTCTTCATAAGGTGGGCGTCCTGTTAACAGATCCAATGGCAACCGAAGTTCCCGACCAAACATCAACATGCTCGGCTGTCCAATAGGCCATCAACAGTGGAGGGAGTAAGACATCGCAGTCATCTTGGCGGCTATTACAAAACTTTGCCAATTCCTGTCCCAGTGTCCAGTTGTACTTTTCTACCATCCCATCAGACTGTGGGTGAAGTGGCGTTGTTCTGGTCTTTTGTATGCCAAACAACTTGCGGCATTCATGGAACACAGTTGATTCAAAGTTACGGCCTTGATCTGAATGCAGTTCATATGGCATAAACCTGAAGATGAAATCACTAATAGCTGAAACTCCAGTTGTAGCTTCCTGATTTGGTATTGCATACGCCTCAGGCCACTTGGTGAAATAATCAATCACCACACAAATGTACCTGTTTCCAGCACGAGTTTTGGGCAAAGGACCAGCAATGTCAACGGCTACTGTTTTCATTGGTTCGCCAACTTGATATAACTCCATTAGGGCATGTCCCTTATGCTTGGGTCCCCTTTTAGCACAACATGTACTGCAGGTCTTGCACCACTTTTCCACATCTTGCCTCATACATATACAGTGAAATCTCTGTCGTAGGTAAGTTAATGTCTTCTTAACTCCGAGATGTCCTCCTGTTAAACTATCATGGGATTGACGCAGCACAACTTCCTGTAACTTTCTCGGTATAACCGTTTGCTGGAGACGAATACCATCTTCAAGCTTCAACTGGTCCCTTTGTGCCCAATAGTTCTTTGTCACAGGGCTTAGAATAGACACCTTCTCCCAAGCAGGGTGCAAAACACTTGCTTTTTAGGAAATCAATCATTGACTTCAAATCTTGGTCTTTCTCCTGTTCTGCCTTGATATCTATATTTGGTTCCACTTCAACATCACCAACTCTTTCAGTCAGCTTGACTTCAGCTTGATGGCACCTGGTTAGTTCAACCTCTCTTTTGCAGCAATGTCTGCAGTCATTTTTGCAGGGTCTTCACCTCAGTCCATCAGCATTACCATGGGATGTTCCTTCTCTATATTCAATATTATAATTATACTGGTCTATTTTTCCTATCCAACGTGCTAGTTGTCCCTCTGGGTTCTTTAATGATCTTAACCAGCGTAACGCAGCATGGTCTGTCCTGATGGATATTGATATTTTTTATGAAACTTCGGACGTGACTTGCGGACCACAATTTGAGAAACGCTTACATAAAACATTATAGGGGATAGTACATTATTGGGGTATTTATAACGGTTTTAACGCATAGCGCCCGGGAGACAAAATCACACTATCTTCGTAGCATTGAATAAACATTATATGTATGTATGTGTGTACTTCCTTTTGTCCATTTAGCTAGAGTGTAATCACTTAAAATATACATGCTGGCGTCACCACCGGAAATCTCATTCAAACAGCATCATTCATTCCAGTAAGATTATGTAAATCATTCAAGTCTGGACCTGTCGAACCTGTGTGTACGTAGAACGGATAGTTTTTGATGAAGTAATACTTGTGCTATACAGTGATTTAGATTTTATGCATTAACTTTACTATTTTTTGGTTAATTATTTATATCTTGGGGATGAACAAATAAAAACTAAACAACGTAGATATACCACCATTTTCCGTACGCAATCTGACAACAACATTTTTTACTTTGAGGTGGATGGTGGATATGTTGAATAATTACGAAAGGTAAGCGGTAGGAAAAAAAGTAGGTGGTGTGAAAATTAAATAAGTTTGAGAACCACTGTAACAGAGAATGCATAAAACCTTACCAAGTTTGAAATACAAGAAAGAAGATCGACAAATCTTGTAATTCACGGGATGAAAGCAATGCTTTACTTTTAGATCGTCGTTTTGAACTCCAATTTTGTCTGTTATTTTACTTCAAAACAGCAGAGGGTGTAGATAGTTACCCTATAAACACAAACACACACCACTAGATTTCTTCTGTCTCTGTGTAAAACTTGTATAAGTTTACATTTACTTTTCCAGAAGACATTATAAACACTAAAGAATTGACTCCAAATTTCACTTATTCCTGACGGTTAGAATTACGTGGTGAACAAGTTTCACAAAATCTTCCAATTTTTACTGATGATTTACTTTTACATGATAGAAATATAAACTGTGTAAATTTTGGAGACAGCCTCTAGAGTAAACTACAATTATAATGGCTGGAGACAGCTTGAATGGGTAATGAAGCAAAACTTTAATATAAGTTTAACATAACAGCAAGTGTACAACGTTTCGACAAGGTTTTGTCATCATCAGTTTTACAGAACAGATATAAATATTCAACTTCCAATTTGTTATTAAACGCGATACAAATAACTCATTATACTTGAGGTTACAGGTAAAACATTTATTTATGGTATCACAGTGACCGAAATATGTAAAAAATATTTATTTCTTTTAATTTTTTGTAAACCAGTAGGAATAACATATTTCATATAAACGTTTGTCTACAACAACAAAGTTTCAGGGATTAGTACTCAAGGAATATTTCATCGCTTTGCAACAATCGTACATGTTTTTAGTTTAATTTTACAAAGTCGGACGTAGAATTGTGGTTAATGCGCCAGACTATAGATGCGAGGGTTCATTGTTCGCATCCCATCGTCTCAAAATAGCGCGATGCACGTGGGGCTATGATTGCGTTATAAGAGTGACAGTTAAATCCATCATTCGATTAGAGTAGCCCCATAATTGGCGTCTCTCGGTTAATCATGGCAAGTTTATGGACTTACAACGTTTGTGTAGCTTTGCGCTAAAACAAACCAAAAGTTGGCAGTGAGAATTGTTGGTTAGTTTATTTCTTTCTATGGTTAGTTCAAGATTAAAGACAGCTGGCGCAAATAGCAATTATATGGGTTTCGTGAATTCAAGAAACAAACGAGGTCAGTGGTTATAATGATATGGATTTTTTTAACTAGTTTAAGCTGAATACAGATATACTATGCTAGTATTTAATTCGACAATTACTGATGGTGTCCATATGGACCTATCGACTTTTTTAAACACATTTTTATAAGCTACAAGCAATACCTGGCTTAAAAAGTAATGCTGTAAATGAGGGCGTGGGCCTTGCCTGTTCTGAGTCGTGGCACTCGATTTCTTAGTCCACTGGCATTAAATGTAACTTTCGTTTAACGTAGGCTTCACATATTTGGCTACGGATCTCCTTGCTCAGTTGAGTCTTCATTAATGACACTTCTGGAGTTCCCTATGCATTTTATATAGAAAATTAGTGTTATCAGTTTTTTTCCCTTACACTGAATATTGTAACAGAGAGATAAATATAGTTTGGGATACAATAGACCCCACTAGTATTGAACTGTATCAAAATAAATCGGCAATTTACAGAGTTAATTGTTGGTAACACATTAAGTATTTAATTTTGTGTATATCACAGTGACTAAATATGTTAGTTAACCAGTCACAGAGGTGGATTATTTGCGTCCGTGTTTGATAGTAAGGTCATTCTGTAAGGTTATGCTAACAGATGAAACATTACTATGTTCTAATGAAGGTAATTCTACAAGAGACTGATTGACTGGTGAAGAGTATAGTGTAGAATATGAAGCGTAGTGATTTTGGAGATAAGGGAGTGGAATGTTGCTATTTGTGGAATGTGATAGTTTTGGGAGAAGTGTGATTTGTGTTTAGTCCTCTAGCAGAACTTGAAGGATCACTGTGAGAGAGTGAATGAATGTTTAGTTGAGTGATAGAGATATTATTGTGAGAGACGTTGGTAGCTGTTGAGATAGGAGTAAATGTAGAATTTGGAAAGGGAAAAGTAGAAGAGCTTTGAGAAGTAGACATAGTTGAAGATTGGGGAACTTAGAAGAGGAAGAAAACAATGGGATAATGCTTCGGGAAATAAAGGACTTGAGACCAGGATAAAAATAAGAGAAAAATTGAGATGAAGTCCTAGTAAAGATAGAATATTATTAAGTTTAGTACATAAAATGAATTGATAGTTCTATACTATTCAGTACACTATTATTAAGGTTAGTACTATCAATTCATTTTAATAGTCTACTAAATAGTATAGAACAAATAGTATAGAATTATCAATTCATTTTATGTACTGAATTAAATAATAGTCTACTAAATAAATAGAACTATCAATTCATTTTATATACGAAATTGAACAAAATAATAGTCTACTAAATAGTATAGAACTATCAATGTATTTTATGTACGAAATTGAACAAAATAATAGTCTACTAAATGGTCTAGAACTATCAATTCATTTTATGTACTGAACTAAATAATAGACTACTAAATAGTATAGAACTATCAATTCATTTTATGTACTGAACTAAATAGTAGTCTATTAAATAGTATAGAACTTTCAATTCATTTTATGAACGAAAAAGTAGACTATTATTTAGTTCAGTACATAAAATGAATTGATAGTCCTATATTATTTAATAGACTGTTATTTTGTTCGGTACATAAAATGAAGTGATAGTTCTATACTATTTAGTAGACTGTTATTTAGCTTAGTACATAAGATGAATTGATGGTTCTATACTATTTAGTAGACTACAACTTAGTTCAATACATAAAATGAATTGATAGTTCTATACTATTTAGTAGACTATTATTTAGTTCAGTACATAAAATGAATTGATAGTTCTATACTATTTAGTAGTCTATTATTTAGTTCAGTACATAAAATGAATTGATAGTTCTAGACCATTTAGTAGACTATTATTTTGTTCAATTTCCTACATAAAATACATAGATACTTCTATACTATTTAGTAGTCTATTATTTAGTTCAGTACATAAAATGAATTGATAGTTCTAGACCATTTAGTAGACTATTATTTAGTTATTACATAAAATGAATTGATAGTTCTAGACCATTTAGTAGACTATTATTTAATTCAGTACATAAAATGAAT
>NW_013668254.1:0-18294 GCF_000517525.1 Limulus polyphemus
CCACAAGATGTAAGGGCTAGAGAACATGTCGTACATTATGGTACTTGAAATGTAACGGATCAAGTATATGTTTTAACTGTAATCCACAAGATGTAAGGGCTAGAGAACATGTCGTACATTATGGTACTTGAAATGTAACGAATCAAGTACATGTTTTCACTGTAATCCACAAGATGTAAGGGCTAGAGAACATGTCGTACATTATGGTACTTGAGATATAACGGATCAAGTACATGTTTTCACTGTAATCCACAAGATGTAAGGGCTAGAGAAAATGTCGTACATTATGGTACTTGAAATGTAACGGATCAAGTATATTATTGATTATAAATAAACAATCTATGCTCAGGTGACAGTCACTATTATTGATTATAAATAAACTATCCATGCTCAGGTGACAGTCACTATTATTGATTATAAATAAACTATCCATGCTCAGGTGACAGTCACTATTATTGATTATAAATAAACATTCCATGCTCAGGTGACAGTCAATATTATTGATTATAAATAAACAATCATGCTCAGGTGAAAGTCACTATTATTGATTATAAATAAACTATCCATGCTCAGGTAGCAGTCACTTTTATTAATAGCAAATAATTTGAAGAACTCGTTTCTTAAGCTTCTTGGACATTTTTACAGTGTTTTTTTTGCGATACGTCTATAAGTACAAAAAGGGATTTATACATGAATAAATAACCTGTTAGCATCGTTGTTTATTCCTAAAAATTTCATTTTACTCCTGTGTGTTTCTTGTAAGTGCTTTCAGGAAATAATTCCTTGGTCTATCAGGTATGTGAAACTTTTCCAGTATATGTATTATTCATTGATCTTCTAGATTGTTACCATCGTAGTCTGTCAAGTTCCATATGTATTGTTTTTTTTTCTGATTTTATCAAGCATTTCGTACCAATTTCAGTGTTTTTCTGAGGCATTTTTGTAATTATTAACCTTTCCGAATTTCCCGAATATTGGAATCAGACAGGAATTCAGTAGAGCTGGTTATCGAACTATTTCAAAGAAGCTTGTTTTTTAGACTTACGAGTTTTAATTAATTGTAGAATCTTAGTGTCGTGATTAAGCTAAAATTGAAATTAAAAACAAATGGTTCGCTTCAGAGAGTTTAGATAAATATAAACATTCCATGTAACCGAGAACTTCCATTTATACAGTACCTTAACATGTTTTATCATGAAACCTTTATCTCACGCTCGCGTCAGGAATGAATAAGCGTAATAAACTTTTGTTACGAGGCGAAACGGCATGTTATAGGATGGTGCCGCTATTTTTTATGATCAAATAGTGATTTGTTTACAAATTAATGTCTTCCTCATGAGAAAACAGACACAAGAACAACGTTTTCCTATGGGCTTTAAAGAAGAACGTGAATACAAAATAGATTGAAAGAGGCACAGCAAACATGAATAAATAATTATTACAAGCAAACATCATGAATTTCCATAAAAAATTTTGTTTTCTTTTAAAAAAAGGAAATGCGGAACTATATACCAATGCATAGCTAATACCAAAAATAACATTATGTTACTAGTAGAATTTAGTAAGACGTGTAACTTGGACTCTTTCTTTCATCGCGTGTTTGTACACAAAGTTCAATGATTGAAGCACTGTTGTTCTGAAATTACTTTACGGACATCTAATAAGTGAATGTTCAACTTATGAAATGTCTGAAATATCGGAATGTGTAACACATACGTCACAGTTGATTGCCTGAAATGTCTAGGCCTGAAATGATTATTTTTTACATTTCCATATTAGTAGTGAAATATGTACTGTTCGTTATTTCAAGCAAACATGCACCCCCAGCGGTGGCTCAACAGTATGCCTGGGGCTTATAACGCTAAAAATCAAGTTTCGATACTCAAGGTTGGAAATGCATAGATAGTCCGTTGTGTATCTTTAAGCTAAACAACGAACAATCACATATGAATATTCAACTTATTTACTTCAAAATTTATCATTTTAACTGGCAATCATTATTTTTATTTCAAATTCGTGGATGTCTTTACTCCTAAGGTGTCTCCATTGTACACTAGAATTTTTTTAATGAAGCTCAAACTTTCAATCTCTAAGGTGTAAGCAAATCTTTTCAGACATTTGATTTGCAAAAATGCTTCAAAAGGGCAGCGGCGTACCTTAATCCAAGGTATGAGTATCACTTGTTGGACTATCTTAATCCAAGGTACGTGTGTTTGTTTGTTTGAAGTTAAGCCCAAAGCTACACAATGGGCTATCTGTTTTCTGCCCACCACGGGTATCGAAACCCGGTTTATAGCGTTGTAAGTTCGCAGACATACCGCTGTGCCACTGGGGGGCCTCCAAGGTACGAGTATCACTTGTTGGCTTATCTTAATCCAATATACGAATATTACTTGTTGGTCTATTTTAATCCAAGGTACGAATATCACATGTTGGACTATCTTACTCTATGGTACGAAGATCACTTGTTAGCCTAACTTAATCCAATATACGAAAGTCACTTGTTGGCCTGTTTTAAGCGAAAATACTCAGAACAGTCACTGACAGGATTTAATTCAAATTACTCAGACTAATCGTTGATAAATCTTAATTTAAAATGTTCAGAACAGTTGCTGGCAAATCTTAACCTAAGATACTCATACCAATTTCTGAGAGATATTAATCCAACTTACGCACATCAATCGTTGGCATATCTTAATCCAAGATACGCAGATCAGTCGCTGGCATACCAGTGGGTGGCAGTTAATTCAAGATACCTAAGTCAGACCTTTAACCACGGTACTCAGACCAGTCGCTAGTAAATCTTAATTCAAGATACTCAGAACATTTACTAACAGATCTTAATGTACATTACACCAATCGTTAGTAGATCTTAATCCAAGACGTTAAACATGTTTTTCTCCTGTCACTCTGAAGGTGTGTTTTAGATAAATTTCTGTGATTTGAACAATGACCAGTCGCGATTGGCTGAATGATGCAGGTAATGTGTTGTTCTTAGCCCTAATATGATAGGAGGATAACTTAACACATGAAGAGTGACGAAATGGGACACTAAATTTGCTAAGATTAATAGAGATTTATACAAAGGTGTGAAAGAATAGAGCGATTCAACAAATATCACTTACCACGTTTTACAATTGCCAAACTTTAAGTTTTGTAATACTTCTTTTTGGTTAAGAACAGCTGAATAGAGGAAGGTATTGTTGACTGGTTATCCTCCTTATGGTCAACAGTTATATATTAAGGATGGCTATGTTTGAAGTTTAAGAGTTCTCTGACCTTACCATCTTGCCAATGCATCACATAAGGTGGCATTTGGTCTAACAATACCAATGTCAACAGCCAATTGCAACCACAGGTATGACTCTGAAAAGGGAATATTGATAATTGCAACCATAGGTATGACTCTGAAATAGTGGAGAAAAATTGACATTTGGTTCTTTTTAAGCTTAGTGATTTTAACCTAGTTTTTAAGATTACTGTGTTAACAATTTTACAAATTAATTAATTATTAATGTAATAATATTATCATTCAATTAATTAAAATCACCTAATAATTCATTTAGAGTGTTAGAATGATGTCCAACATATTAATGTTTGATTTTTAGAAGATATACAAATCATTAAAATTGATATAAGTTGTTTCTTACGAATCACACATTCCTTACTAGTAAGTAAGACGATATATGTTTCTGAGATGCAAGTCGATTTTGGCTAATTTACCGTTTAATTAAGAATATTCTAAGCGATCGTTATCCAGAGAATATTCAATCCACCAATTTTCTTGTCTTCTTATCTTGCCTTGTTCTTCTCAACTTTGCCAATCTGTACAATTAAGGTTGCTCATTAAGTGTATTTATCATGGTACATATTGTATATCATTCACTTGTTATTAAATTCGGGCTTATTTGGGAGACGTTTGGGTAGTCTTCTGGGTAATAAAGATATTCTATATCCCAGTTTCGTTTTAACAACGCTGTTAGATGCGGTAATAATGAATGATCACACTTCTATTCTACAAAACATACATAGATTAAGGCCTAATATATCGGTCACGAATCTTTTTTTTTTTACCCTGCCCCTATTTATCAGAAAAGTTGAGCACTAATGTACATACATCTGTTGCTAAACTTGCACGACTAAACATAGATGTTGGCTCTAAGTTTTCAAAAGCACTTTCCTTTAATGGGCTATTCAGTGGTCACGTGGTCATAAATTTTTTTTTTAGGCTATTAATTAAAATAACTTTGCTGCAGTTTTAGGAATCTGTAAGAAAACATTCGTTAATTTCTATAACACTGAGTTAATAATTATTATTTAATTATTAGTTCGCTTCTTTCTAGTCAAAATGCCAAGTTGTGTTATTATTGTATTATTAAATTGTTGTCGGGTTAGAAATGTCAAGCACTGTTATTATCAAACATTTTTAATATATCTTTTATAGTTCCATTTTCAGATATTAGTTGTTTTTTTAACATGATATTTGTTTAGTTGTTCGGTATGTTACTCAAATAACTTACTACAGATTTACCTACCTCTTTATTTTATTTTTTGTCATTCAAATTGTTTATCTTTCATCTACCAAACTACACTTTGCGGGCCCCAGTAGCACAGCGTTATGTCTTCGGACTTACAACGCCAGAAATTGGGTTTCGAAACCCGTGGTGTAGTTTTGTGTTTAATTACAAACAAACAATTTTTAAACATCGACTATCTGGTATGTTTTAAATTTCAAGTTTAAGTCTTTCTTCTGGTCTAATGTGGTTTGATGTGGCGTAATCAGTCTTAAGTAACCTTCTCAGCATCATTCAGATATGTCTCAAAAATACAGGTTTTTTTTATTGTACCATTTCTCGAACTTAGGAAATTTTCTGTAATATTATTTTTTTGAAATGTATACCCTATATTATTTTGTTAATGCTACATCGTTGTCACACGCACACACACACACACATATATATATACACATTTTTTTTCAAACCTGCCAATATGATTTTTTTATACAATGGATTTTCATCTTTTTGGGGCCCAGACATGACTCAGTTCGGAATAGGAGTTCGATAATTCGATGCTTGCGAAGCAGAGATAGTTCAACGAAATACATTATGATACATTCAGTTTATAATTCTAAATTATATTTTTGCTTACATATTTAAACATAGCGGAATTAAAATCTTTTCAGCTGACTATTCAGAAGCACTAAAAAAAAAACTTTCCAAAAACTATAGTTTCTGAATAACACATCCAAGTAATGTAAATATATAGTATTTGCATGAGACCTATCAATAAAAATAAGAAAAAGACAGATTTGAAGTTCGAGTCCAGATAAAGCTGTCATACCAGTTTTCCTTTAAAAAACTTGTAATAATAATTACTAAAATAATTTTTATTTAAAGATAAGTTATTACAGCCATTCACAACCAGAATGGTAGCCTATGCGAAACATGGGGGCAAAACGATCAAGTTAAGTATCCGTAAGGTTTAGGAATAACCATCCCTAACTTAGAATGTGTTTAGCGGCACATCACGGTTTGATCCTTCTACAAGCCATTATCCCGAACCCAGCCAAAAGATAAATTATGTCAATTAAGGCAGGGAATTTTAGAAAACATTAGAACACACAAAGTTTTAGTAGTAGTGAGGGCATGGAAACAACTGTGTTACATTTTTTAAACATAGTTATAAACAGAATGTTCAGCAAATGAGCACGATGCATCTGAACTTAGAATATTTTTCCAATGATAATTATAACTGATAGCCATAAAAATCCAAGTGAGGAGAAAACCACCCGGATTCCGGCTTATAAACTGACAGTAACTCATTGTATAAAGAGAAAGTCTGTTCCTTTTTGAATTTCGCGCAAAGCTATACGAGGGCTAAATGCATCAATTTAGAAGTGATAGACTAGAGAGGAGGCAGCTAATCAACAGCACTTACACCCAACTCTTGGACTGTTCTTTTACTAACTAATAGTGACCGTCACATCATAACACCCCCACGGCTGAAAGAAAAAGCATATTCCGTGATAGGATTAGAACTTTCTATCCGCAATTAGAGACGGATAGTGGAGATAGCTCTCGAGTAGCTATGCGCGAAATTCCAAAAATAAACTTTCCTAGACCCTTTACAAAAAACGTAGTTTCCTTTGTAACGATACAACATATTTAGTGATATATAAAACGAGTTATCTATATAGGGAGACTAATATGTGCCTTCAGATTCAGTACTTACATTTCATGTACATGCATCTTAGCCACTCAAGATTTCTAGCACCACTAATTTCACAGCCAATCGATAAAGGTGATAGTTCTTGTCTCTCTGCAGAACTTGGCTGTTTATAGCTAATGGATTTGTTGTCAGATTATAAATGATTAGGGCTACAGTATTTCGATTTATGTTTCGAAAAGGGCACGAGGACTAAATTAATCTCTTCTTTATTCTATGTGGACAACTAAAGTAGAACCCAATCAAATTACGTTAACCAAAACAAAATTGTGGTTTTCTTATCCGCCCGTAAAAAAATAATAATTTCTTTATAGATCCTGTGCAATAGCTTCGATGCATATTCATATCTCCACCCTCAAAGTTTTCCCTATGGTTAACATTAAAATCTATTATGACAGTACATTACGTGATGTAGTTTGTGGTACAACATAAAATTTTACATGATTATGAACTATGCTTGACATTACCCAAACTTATAATTACTCCAACGAAAAAATTCCTTCTTCACTGAATCTGTTTATCAGGCTCGGTTATTTTACGAGACAAAACTTTTTTTAGGCTTGAAAATTACTTCACATTTTCAGTAATAAAAGTAATTATAATAATTTCTAATTGTTCTATGAAAGCTTCATGTCAACATTTGTTTTAAAACATCTAAACTCTCATTCTTCAATAATATCCAGCCCAATATTCTACTGTTTTTTCCGCAGTTTTTCCTGTAATATTTGTTTTATGACATTTTAACTGCTAAAAAAATCCAATTCAAAGTAATATGTACATGTCATCTAGCAAAGAAAATTGTGCGTGTTCATTTTGTTTCCGTATAATTATTATTATAATACAGGCTTTACGGTAACTTATATTAAATAATACAAACGATAACTAAGGAAATTGTGCGTGTTCATTTTGTTTCCATATAATTATTATTATAATACAGGCTTTACGGTAACTTATATTAAATAATACAGACGTTAACAGAAAAACCAACGTTGAACGATACACAATAAATAGTTAAAATTGAAATTGCCCCAACTCTCAAAATAAAATAAAACATTGTTTTATTACATTTTAAGACTGGGGACCGTCTCATTTTAAATTTACACAGGTGTCGTCTTAACCTTAGGATAATTTACAGAGAGAACTAACAAATACTAAAAGCTGAAAACCTGTAATATTTTAGGCATATTTTACTAGGGAAGCGTTGAGGAGTTACAAGACTGAAATTTGTGGAATTTAAGAGTCAAACTTTCACTCTTTTTCAAGATTGCTTTCTATTTTACTTCGATTTATTTAAGCTATTAATCTAAGTTTACAGTACAAGTGTGCGAATGTTTTGTAGTTCTTTAACTAAGGAAAGTTTCTTATTTATATAATCACGTGTTTACTGGGTATTCCATGTGCTTGGTAGTTATTACAACATGAATTTGTCTTGAAATATTTCGCTTTCTCCCTTATAAAATAAGACTTATTTATGGTGAAGATTATTTCCCATCAGACCAAGAGCTCTGAGTAAAGACGAATTGTGGTTTTTGATGGGATCCTGATTTGTTTTGTGCCACCAGAAAGTTACACTACAGTATTTTACTATGATTGACTTACATTCAAATCTACGTATTAAGTAAAAATATTATGAACGGTTTACATATGTGCAATGTGTCGATACATGCAGATTCGCGTTTTCGTGTATGTATGATACGTAAATACTACATAGACATGATGAACATTTTTGCTACATTGATTATATAAGTACATATATAAATACTCAGAGCACCACCAGCTTAGACAAGTCGTTTGTTTTTATTCTGGATTTTGATTGGTTGATAATGTTTTCACAGCTTTAAGATTGTTCTTCATCCAATCCAATTAAAGATAACAGATAGCAAATAAAAGACATAATCTCTAAAAAAGTCGAAATATGTATATATTTATTTATATATATATATACATACACATATGTAACCAAAACACAAATAAAGTAAGTAAGGGATATCAAGTTTTGAAAGATCGTGGAATAAATTGCATTTCTATAATAACAAGAGAAACTATAATTAGAATAACATTTTGATTAAAAAGAGGGGAATATATTGGATAAACTTTACTTAAACTGATTTATTTTTGAGCATTTTTAATATTCTTAACTTATACATGGAGTTTACTATGTATTTTTTACATTTGGAAATTATAGGTGTTTAATTTAGCTTATTCATGTTTAGTTTAAAACGGTATTTATATGTTTTTGTTATATATTCTCAGTAAAATTATATCCTGAAGAGTGAACTTTGAAGTCACCGGTAGAAGAAAATAATAAAGGAGAGTTTGTTTTGAATTTCACACAAAGCTACACGAAGACTATCTGCGTTTGCTGTCCCTAATTTAGCTAGTCATCACCACCCACCGCCAACTCTTGGGCTACTCTTTTACCAACGAATAATGGGATTGACCGTACATTATAACGCCCCCGCTGCCAATAGGGCGAGTATGTTTGGTTTGACGGGGAATCGAACCCGCGACCCTCAGATTGCGAGTTGAGCTCCTAACCACGTGGCTATGTCGGGCCAGAAAAGGGAGTAAAAAATAAAAGTGTCTAATAATCGGGTATAAATTAAACACATACATCTCAGTAAAAAATGCTCTTAATATCAATAATAAGTCATGATTATATAAATTCCACAAAAAAATCAAACTTGTAAATAATAAAATATAATTTAAAAACATAGATTCAAAGTTCTTTCAATTATTCTATAAAATAACTCATGAAATAATCTTTTTTGTTGTTGTTGTTGACTATCACAAAACCAAAATGGAAGACAAGAAATAAAGGTTTTTGTAATAAGTTATGTGTAACTAAGCTACATTTATGAAAATCTTCTGAGCATGTAAACAGACTCTGCCTTGGATTTCTAATAAAAAAATCTATGCTGATTTATATTGTACGTTTTTATATGTAAGTACGGTTTTTAAAATTGCATTAGTAAGTTCTTTTGATATTAAGGATAATAATTTCACCGGGTATTAACCAATGTACAAACTTAAGAGGTTAACTTTTTAACTTAGGCTATATTACCAATACTATTATGATTAGAAATATAGATGAAACTATTGTTATAAACAAAATATTGAAAATAGACAACCTGAGAGGGTATTAACCAATGTACGAACTTAAGAGGTCAACTCTGTAACTTAGGCTATATTACCAATACTATTATGATTTGAAATATAGATGAAACTATTTTTATAAACAAAATATTGAAAATAGACAACCTGAGAGGGTATTAACCAATGTACAAACTTAAGAGGTTAACTTTTTAACTTAGGCTATATTACCAATACTATTATGATTAGAAATATAGATGAAACTATTGTTATAAACAAAATATTGAAAATAGACAACCTGAGAGGGTATTCACCAATGTACGAACTTAAGAGGTTAACTTTGTAACTTAGGCTATATTACCAATACTATTATGATTAGAAATATATCTCAGGTTGTCTATTTTCAATACTTTGCTTATAACAATAGTTTCATCTATATTTCAAATCATAATAGTATTGGTAATATAGCCTAAGTTACAGAGTTGACCTCTTAAGTTCGTACATTGGTTAATACCCTCTCAGGTTGTCTATTTTCAATATTTTGTTTATAACACACTAAATGGTTCAATATTTTATGTAAGCCAAAATAACATAATTATTACTTACAGTTCTTCTTATAGTGTTAAATGTACAGGAAGCAATTAAAGTTTTGCACTCTTTAGTATTAAAATGTAGCCCTGGAGTATACGTAGCAATGACTTGTAACATTTCTGAATGTTTATTTTAAACCGCATAAATTGGCGCGAAATTTACATTGGCCAATTAAACTCTCTGGATAATTTCTATTAAATAAAAACATTTTAAATTTATTCAGTTTAATACTATTGGAAACATACTACGTGTGCGTAATATTTTTAAATATGCATACTATTCAGATACAATGTATGTTGTTGCTATATATGTATGCATTGTGAATACACTATATGTCCATGGTGTATACAATGTATGGTATAGATACTGATGTATATACTCTGAAGACACTACATGCCCATAGTATATAAAATGCATGGTATATATACTTATGTATATAGTGTGAATATACTATATGCCTATGGTGTATACAATGTATGGTATAGATATTTATGTATATATTGTCAATACACTTCTTAGAACTGCTAAGTTATCTAATATGCTGTGTGTAAAAGAACGCCCCTTGAAAAAATATTCATAAGACAACTTTTCAAAACTTGTCAGCAAGCAACTAGAATATGACATCTAAATTTGTTTCAACTATTGGAAAGTCTTTCTCATGTTCTCCCTTCTAGCTTTCTTTTCTTCCAGTATTTGGTTTTAACACGAATAGCCTGTACGCTACGTTGCCTGCCAGAACTTCAGCCGGGTCACAGCGGAGACAACGAACCAAACTTTAATGACATCGTCCTTCTGAAGTTGATGTTTCTTGTACGATAGTTCCGATCAATACCAAATCTAATACGCACTTGGAATTTTAAACCCTCTCTACTACATACAAAGTTTAGTCAGACGATATGATCTACGATCTTGGTGCGTTGGAATTTACTGATGTACCGAAAATATGGATAATAGGGAATGACTGTACTTTATTAGTTCCGTGATATTGTAATTAGAACGCTGAATATGTATGCAGATAGACATTATAAACAAACATATATGTTAAGCATATTGTAATAACTGAATGACAAAGTTAGCATGAACCTTTCATAAATTTGTATTGTCACAATCACACTCGTACCGCTTTAGTAGCTTCTGGACTGCTCTTAAGCCTTATCTAAAATATAAGGTAAAAACTTTAAATGTAAAGACACGCCATTCAAAACGGTTTCCTACAACGTTTACCGCTTAATATTTTACATAATATAATTTTCGCGAAAGAGGGCAGAAAGCCGCTTGGAGGGATCACCCGTTTTAACCACTCGCAACACTATACAGTAGTGTGTTGTCTGTCAGTCAGTCAGTAGACACTAAAATAACGTCATGTAAGGAACCCTTAACGTTGTATTTTGCACTGTCGTGACGTCAGTAAAACGTACTTATGCCATGAATCACGAGAAAAATTATGCACTCTGTAGGCTACAATACAGCATAACATATGAACTTCAAAAACAAGAAATATAAATATTTGTTACTACTAATTTTGGTTTTAGTTACTCTTTAAACAAAACAGAGCACTTTCGGGGAATCTGGGCAAGTACATCTAGTATATAACATTTAATGTATAACACGGTATGTGAATTAGAAAAAGCGGGAATTTTATATTTTATACAGATGGTACTTAAATCAAATTGAACTGGGCGATATTGTTAAAATACCTTCTAGAATATTATAGAAAGGAAGAGAGCACTAGAATTCTTACTTGTATAAGTAGTAGTAGCAGTAAAAATTGTCTTATTTACATTGAGTACTCTTGATGTTTCCGGTAAAAGTAAGTAAAATAATGATAAAGTAAAAAGTAATAGTGATTACTGCTTGCCGGTACTAAACTCATGCATCAAGGCGTAAATCTCATCAATCAAATAAATCGAAGTTTCATGTTAAATGGATTAGAATCATTACTTTGGAATAATTATCCATTTTGTATCACTCGTCTTCTCAATGTTAGTGTGAAGAAAACGAACCGATTTTACGTCAGGAGCCATTCCCAGTTTAACCCGATGACATTTAGCTTTTGGTATTTTCAACGGCACCACCTAGGCTAGACGATCAGACAAGAAAGTCCGAGATTCAAACATAGGCTTCTATTATTTACAGGGAGGGTAATCCGTCAACAGCACTCGTCGCATACACGGCTACTCTTAACGAGTATCGGAATTTACTGTTACTTTTATAACGCGCTTACATCTGAGAGTCCGGAGCGTGTTTAAAGGTATCGGGCTCGAGCCTTGGTATTTTCAATCAGCTGCCCGGTACGTTAGCAACAGCTACACTTACAATCCTTTATTAACGCGACTTTAAAATAAGTTATGAACTTGTTGCTTGTTGGTATTAATTGGGAAATGGTGAATGGAAAAACCTGTCAGAGCTTTAGTCTGCTTATTCGTGTTAATAAGGTGTCCTCTAATGGTTTATCACGTAAATTACAAGCAGAAAATAAGAATATATTTTAATTCACCAACAAATTAAATGCTGACCTTTTGCATATCGATAAACCACTACTAACAATATTTTATAGAACATGTCGTGTTGTTATATTCGAACATACCAGCCAATTGAGCCATAACTGTTTTATTTGTAATATCTATTATGTGGACTTGTATGTGAATATGTTACAAGTATAGTAAATATTCCATATTCATATAAACTCATTTAATTTCTTTGTACATTACAATGTCAAATAATAGACAGTACGTTTAGTGGAACGTAGCGCGTTATCAATGTATTATTTACACTACAGTGGCCAATAATAGAGAATACGCCTAGTAAAACGTAGCACGTTAGTAACGCATTACTTACAGTACAATGGTAAATAACAGAGAGTACGTCAAGCTCAACGTAGCACGTTAGTAACTCGTGACTTTCGTAATCAGTCATGCGATGTATACTGTTTTCAGGCCCAAAATCCGATATCTAGATTTTGATTATTTATTGTATGTTATTTCTATTCCAACGATACACACTTTTTTTAACATAAATTTTACTTATCTGCATTGTGGCCTTTGCGGACTTACAATGCTAGAAACCGGGTTTCGATACCCGTGGTGGGCAGAGCACAGATAGCACATTGTGTAGCTTTGTGCTTACTGCAAACAAACAAACAACTGGCCTTTGCACTGACGGCGACTTTCGATCTGGTTCCTCCTTGTGGCATAAAATGTTTGTTTGTTTGTAGTTAAGCACAAAGCTACACATTAGGCTATCTGTACTACGGGTATAGAAACCCGGTTTCTAGCGTTATAACTCCACATACATACCTCTGTGCCACTTGGCGGCGGCATAAAATGACACTCATGCGTTCCACTTAGATCATATGTTAAGTAACCTTTATATTCTGGAACAATTACCCGGACAATAAATGAAACGATAACAAAATTCTAGAGGGCGTAGAGAGGTTGATATGAATATATATCTATTAGCTGAAGTAAAATCCATTCGAAATATTTATTGCCTGACTTAAACACCTGGATGTTACATTGAGTTTTTGCTTATAAAGTCATCTATATTGCATTTCACGTGGAGTTTATGTGGTAATTTTACAATGAAGGAATTTCATCAGCGAGTGAAAAAAAGGCCGAGTCCGTGTAAAAAAGAGGGTTTATTGACGCCATTCCCACAGTTATTCGTTGCACTATCGTAAAACTGGCCATTTCTTTCACTCTTAAAACCTACTGGGCTTAAGCCCTAACTGTCATTTAGAAAAAGAAAAAAAAACCTACTAAACAACAGATGAATAATATTTAATACAAACTCGTGAACACCTCATAATCAAATAAAAATCAGCTGTCAGGAAATGAAAAAAAATCATCATTTGAAGTTGAATCAAATTAGGCAATCGATCGAGCTTTATATGTACTTGAATGACATTTTCTATAGAGTTGCTAGTAGTTTATGACTATTTTCACGTGAAGAAAACAAACAATTATTGTACTATACATGATACATTCAATTATTTATAGATATCAATATTTTGGCATTTCATATTATTCATTTTCGTGCTTTTTTGTTCGGGATAATATTTTTCTATCTTTTAGGTCCGGCATAGCCAGGTGGTTAGGGCGCTCGACTCGCAATCTGCGAATCCCCGTCCCACCAAACATGTTCGCTCTTTCAGCCGTGGGGGCGTTATAATGTGACGGCTAATCCCACTATTCGTTGGTAAAAGAGTAGCCCAAGAGTTGGCGGTGGGTGGTGATGACTAGTTGCCTTCCCTCTAGTCTTACACTGCTAAATTAGGGACAGCTAGCGCAGATAGCCCTCGTGTAGTTTTGCGCGAAATTCATAACAAAGAAACTAACAAACAACTTTGGTTGTTGTCCTTCTAGGGCAAAGTCACATAGTGGAATATCTGAGCTCTGTCCAACGCGGGGATTTGAACCCCGGATTTAGCATTCTAAGTCTGTAAAGTTACTGTTAACCGACTGAGGGACACGTTTATTGCAGTTCAACTTCCCTAGATTTTTTTCAAATTCCCATTTTCGCCAAAACTGTGCAGAAAGAGATTACTTCTAGATAAATGATGAATGTTTCTGGCTAACATTTTATCTTGGAGCCTTCATACCACAAAATATAAAAATATTCAATCCTTGTGGTTCTGAAAAAGCATTATGGGAGTTTGGAAAGTTTGCTGAGCCTTTTCAAAACGTTTTTTTTTTTGTTGTTGTTGTTGTTTTTGCTTTTTACTATAGAAAATAGATCTGAAGAGTTCTTGGAAATGTATAACTATGTTATCTCCAATCAATATAAAATAAATTATGGAATTGAACATCACTAATTTCTTTTCCAAAAAATCAGTAAATTCGATTTAGCTGAAACATCTGAGAATCGACAAAGCCGCTTGGTTTAGGAAGGTTCACATTTTCTCATAAAATTGCTCTTAAATCGATCAAAACCGTCACTACGGGAGGACATAAGGGAGTTATATTTCACTTGTAAAAATTCTACATCAGTATTTTTTTTTCACTCTGCGAAAGGTTTACTTTTCCATAATCCAGTTTTCTAATTAATAGAATGGATTTTCATCCAAGTTTGAGAACATCTTGACATGTCATACAATTTCTAAAGTAAATTCATATTTAAAATCAAATATTAAATTCCAAAAAGAAAAATGCCGAAAACTCCAGAAAATAATTTCAATTCTCCATCGTAATTTTGATTTCGAGGCATTTGGAAGTCTACACTTATTGTAAAAAATACAGATCGTTGTAGATGCATAGACCTTGAAAATTATTTTGGAGTTTCCTGCTGTTTTTAACTGTGAAATAACAATAACATGAAAAACTCTGAACAATTAACTTTTTATCATTTTCGATGGAATTCATTTTTGAGTTTTTGGAAATAATGCTCTCAAACTTTGCATATTTGAGATATCAGAAAGTTGATTCTTTCTATGTATTTTCTTGCTAATGATAAAAATAATGTTACATTAACATAATATTTGATTTGGTTACGTTCGCAAAAGGAACTGTTCATTTTTACGAAAACGTAAAATACAGTTTATATGTTACGACTTAATTAACTGAACTTCAATATTATAAATCACTCAATGATTTTGCTATTTCACTTTATATTAACCCTACTCTGTTCGTTTGGAATTGAAAATATATATATATATTCGTTATGTAGCGTAGTATGGAAGATAATAATTATACATTAACAAATAAACTGGACTTTGTTTCGACTACAGGCACTCCTGTGCTAAATATATCACTTATGCCTATTGCATTTCCCAACTAAGTTTCGAAGTTTACGCAATAAGAATGTATTGTTAAGACTTCGGAAGAAAAACATTTAATAACTGTAAAACCTTTAAACTGTGCGTTGATTTCTTGCTCTCTGATACAAATGAAAAATAGAAGGGAATGTTAGTTTTACTAAGATAATTGTTTTATACGTCTCTGATAATTGATGCTTGTAAAGTTTGTTCCAACTGCAATTTATATTCACCTTTTTCTGGGCTAATGAATACATTTAGTTAGACAGATGGATTTATAAAATATTTCATTCAAAAGTTATTATCTATTTTCATAACAAATTCACACTATATACTTTGTTCGAGTCTGAAAATCGTTCCATTACGTACAAGCCATGCACTTTTTAATTTCCTAAAAAAATATAGGTAACCACATCCTTTGAAAATAAAATGTAGACTAATATAGGATATTTCGATAAAACAATAACAAGAGAATAGTCTTCTAGGTTGAGTAATAACGGTAATATAGGAAACTGTGGCTTCCTTAAATTTGTCACACCTATTTTATTAGTTTAAATACAAGAGAAAATGCCCAGTGCAGGGTGGTTTCCTTACACTTGTCACACCTATTTTATTAGTTTAAATACAAGAGAAAATGCCCAGTGCAGGGTGGTTTTCTTACACTTGTCGCACCTATTTTATTAGTTTAAATACAAGAGAAAATGCCCAGTGCAGGGTGGCTTCCTTACATTTGTCACACCTATTTTATTAGTTTAAATACAAGAGAAAATGCCCAGTGCAGGGTGGTTTCTTTACACTTGTCACACCTATTTTATTAGTTTAAATACAATAGAAAATGCCCAGTGCAGGGTAAATTCCTTACCATTAAAAGTTTATTAGAAAGTTATATGCAAGTATAAAAAAGCGTATCATCCAGGTAGATTACAGTTCAATGTTTTTTTGCTACCATCAAAATGCAGTTCAGTTGTAAGCCAGCTCGTTAACTCACCTCGCATCAGCAACTGCAATTCACACGTTTCAAAGCAATTTCATTATGAAACTCTTGACAGTTCCATATAATAGTGACGATCTGTAGAATATCATAGCTCGAGCTTGCCATATTCGTGTTAACAATTCTCGATACATAAAGCTACTGCCATATTTATGTTGCAAACAGAAATAGAAGTAAATGTCAGACGTTGTTAGGACCACTTTACCTGATGAGTCAACATTTTTAAAACCTCATTACATTTCACAGATAAGCAGAAAAAACGATATTGACAGGAGGCAAAACTACACGTAAAAGCTTTCCTAAGTTATTTCACAAAGACGTCACAAAACAAGAGAATAACCTAATGTCCACTTTCTTTACGTCTGTTTTTAAAAGCTTTCTCTTGAACCAAGCTGGCAATACGGGGCTTGTTTGTGTATCTACCATACATAAACACAAAATACGTGCGTGCTTTCAGAAATATTAAGAGCACAGCATTTCTACTGATAGAAAAGATGTAGAATATATATATATATGCTTATTAAACAATCTGAAAGTCCTCCGATGGGCCAACGGTAATTCTACGGACTTATAACGGTAAAATCTGGGGTTCTATTCCCCGTGATGGACACAGCAGATAGCCCAAAGTGGCTTTGCTCTAGAGCAACCAACCAAGTAAAAGCAATCTGGACAGTATCAAACATTGTTACACAAGTAACACATAAAAACAATTTGTCTCTATAAATGTCAACTTCTGTACTTAAACTCACATAAAGCACTGTTAGGCAACATCTTTACCGGCGACCAGGCTGAGCTGGTAACTGGTGCAAAGTGTTTTGCAACATCAGTCTCGCGCTGTTCAAGTTACAGGTCATGTAACCGTATTTATGTCAAACATTTCATACTAGAGCCAGAAAAAACAAAACCCGAGTGAATGAGCCAGCTTTAAAACCAGATAATCTCAAACCCTCTTTCGGATTGAAGGAGTATGGAGGTGGAGTTACTGACCAAAACTACATCACGGAGACAAAACTTGCAAGAAGTTTAAGACTGACGACGATTCTTTCTAAACCAAACTCGTACGTATTAGCTCAGTTAGCATTGTGTCACTCCATGAAAATATCATGTAATAAAACTGTTTTAGCCACTTTATAAATATCGTAATACCTAATTAGTTAAATGTAATGTGGAAATACTGATTTAGAAAGTAACATAATTTTATATAATCGTAATCAGGCACAATTTTTAAAATTAGACAACATAATAGCATAAATATGTCTAGGTCTGTCCTCGTATTTGTTCTAAATATGTCTGGTGTTGTTTTGATTTGTTTGCTTTGGCGCAAAGCCACACAATGGAATATCTGCTCTAGGTTCAAAGGGGGAAATTGAACCCCGGATTTTAGCGTTTAAAGTCCATAAACCTAACGCCGACCCATTGGATGGGGCTTTGGTTAAAAGTATTTTCCTACTTATATTTACTTTACGTATAGGTGTTCCTGTTTAATGTAAATAGTTTACACTGTTTTCAGATTAATATATATATATATATTCGGTTTCCAAATTTAGTACTTTGGTTGTAATTGTTTTGAAATAAATTTATTAAGAATTTAATTAGTTATAGTAGTAAAATGTACTAGCAGAGACCCGCAAAACATTTCCGG
>NW_013668254.1:18688-22900 GCF_000517525.1 Limulus polyphemus
CAGAATAATAGTATATATCCTTTTTTCATTTGAAATTACATTCTCAGAAACGGTATGTCGAATTAACGATTAATTTTTCTTGATATTTGGTTAACAATACAGTCGTACGTTGTCCCTATAGTTTGTGTGTATATTCATGTAAGTGTCTTTTTGTTAAAAGCTTAAGCCGACGACCTTTATCGGTTTTTATACGTTAAATCGTGAATACACCTATGTAATTCTTAGACCTTCTCTCCCTGATCATAAATCTCAAAATGTCGATCCTATATATGATTACACACTCATATCATAGTCCTAACGCTTCTTTTACACATGGGTACGGGATTACGTTTTTATTAAAAAAATTAATTAATTAACTTTTTGTTTCTTAGAATTTTAAACATGATTTTGTATTTATATTATTTCAAAACTTAAAAATATTATGTTTAGAGCGAAAATTCTACATCATTACTTGTATTTCTGAATGTCATTTAACGAACTTACTTGTATTATAGTCTTGAAACAGTTCACTACAGCCCGATATTTAATGAGACTCGAAATGCAGTACATACTACTATATCTATAGAGCCAAAAATAAATTAATTTTTATTTAGCTATGTTTCTTTCGGAATATTTATTTCCAGTAATGTGACAAATGTTATTACTTTTTTAAACTGAATGTTTTATCGGCTCTGTAGCGGTAAAATGCCAAAATTCTGGGTTTAAGTCCCGCGATGGACACAATGTAGTTATCTCTGTGTTAATAGCTCAAAAGTGAATTGGACAAAGTAAAGAATTTTAAGCTATTTTTTACAGCTTAAACTCAACAATTTAGTTCAAACATAAAAGTTGAAGATTGAAAGTACGAGAACGTTTTAAAATGATGACTTCATTTGTAATATCCTTAAAATAGGAATGTTCTATTCTGTTACAGATAGATCTTTCTTTCCAAAATATTATACAGATCTCGCAAAACGTTTCGACTCTAAAAGATCTTTGAATCTGTGGTAAAGTCACAGATACTAACTTACATCTATGATAATAAAATATGCTGTCTGTGTGTGTGTGTGACCGCAATAGCTCCAAGAAGAAAGAACCTAGAGACCTGAAACTTTTCATGCATACTAAGGGGCTTCTAAGGGTATGCATTTGGGTATTATTTTTTAGATTTGACTCAAGAGAGTTTTGGCCAACGTTTTGCCCTATAGCCCCATAATTCTGCTTCCTGAAGGTTTATAGAACAGTATCATTATATTTTCTAATTCTCACTTACTGAGTGAACAATATGTGAAGGTTTTTCTGTCAAATTTTCTTTTTCAACACAAACACGGGAAGAAATATGCAAATCTGAGAATTTAAATAAATGTTGAATTGAACTAAGTTTGGGAAACGGCAACAAACAACGGGAAGAACAACGTGAATCAGAGAATAATGGATAATTCGGAGAATGAAAAGAATTCAAATAAAACACAGGAAGAAAAAATTAATTTGAGAAGCTAAGTTAAAACTATTTGCTTTTAAAAAGAATTTGATTTAACTAAGTTCGGAAAATGACAATAGACAAATCAATCAAAGAATTGACGTATTGTGGTAGCTATAGAAGTAATTAGAATAATGGAGACACTTGACTGGTACAATGAGATCTCTGTGAATCACAAGGGGACCTCAGAATCCCGCAGCGGAGCGTGGGTATTTTATGTTAGTAATTGAATATAATAAGCAATTGAGAAGATTGCCAGTATCTTTAAGTGAATTGACACGTAACTTGTAGTCAGAAATGAATTGACACGTAATTTGTAGTCAGAAATTATAGTTTACTTGTTAAGACTTGTTCTTGATGTAACAGTTTTTATCTCAGTTTACGTAGTGTTATTTAATATTTCATTTTGATATTCCTAAAAGGAGGCAGAACAAAGAATTAAAAAGAACGATAGCACATTTACAAAATTTTTCTTGGAACTAGAAATAGCATTTCAACCATAATTCAGATATTTATAGAACGAAATGAGATCACGACGACTAATATTTCTTGTTTAGTGCAACAATGTCATATCGTTACAAATCATATTCCTGGTTTAATACAACAAAATGATATAATGATAAATTATGTTTTTAGTTTAATACAACAAAAGTATGTCATGAAAAGGCATTTTTCTTATTCAAATCAACAAAAACCTTCATGTTAAAGCATGTTTTTCCTTATTATAACAAAAACAGTATGATAAAGTATGTTACTTGTTTAATATAAGACAAATCACGACTCTTGCTTGTGATAACAAAAAGGCATCTTAATAAAGTATGTTACTCGAAAAATATAGCGTTTTTTCGGTGTCTTTGTTGACTCGATAAGCATTATCAGTTCACAGCGTTGACATCATTACAAAGCGTCTATTAATGTGATCACAAACACTCGTGCCCAGAAATAGCATTCTTACTGGAACAGAAACTGTCTGTAAACGTAATTAATACCTAGAGACGTTAAATGGTTATAACAAAAGAAACTGTGGAAATAAACTTAATATTGATAACTCATTATATTCATGAATTTCTGAGTGTGTTCTAAAAACTCGTTTTGTATCCATAAACAAATATACATTTCCATTTGAAATACCCAACTACACAACTTTAAGAATGCTCTAAAGTGTTTCTGGATCAAGTATAATATTTTTCTATATCACCAAATATGTGCCTTCTCAAGTGTACGGCTTCAAGGTAGACGGCTTAGGTATGTCACTATACGTATTGCAGAGTTATTGGAGATCCTCGAAAAAACTTCTGCAGTAAAATATTTGGAATTCGAGGAGTGAAAGATTAGAAGTATTAGTAAGAACCCGTTGCTTATGTAAACACAACGAAGACGTAAGTTATGTTAGAATAAACACATTACATTTCAGACTCGGAGATATTTGAGATACATGAATTACGCAAAGACTAATCGTGTTATTCAACTTTCGTTACAGTGAACATTCGTCTCAATTTTCTTTGTTATTTTGAAAAGCTGCTAATGTGAATTGAAATAGAACGACCTATTCGAGTGTTAAGTTTTCATGGTATATTTACTTTTATCTCTTGAAATTTGAAAAGCATTCTTCTATTCACGTCTTTTCATAAGTGTGGCATCATATGTGTGGCATAAGACTTATATTTTAAACTATGACCAGTTAAAGGAATACCTACGATTTAAAAATTTCTGAATTAAGATTAGAGTGAGTAAGTATTTTTTTATTCCTCTATATACAAAGAACAGACCTTCATAACTGTTACCATCTGATTAACACTGTTATCTGTACGACTTATTGTTAGTAGAACAGACCCTCACAACTGTTGCTACCTGATTTACACTGTTATCTGTACGACTTATTGTTAGTAGAACAGACCCTCACAACTGATGCCATCGTACAGATAACAGTGTAAATCATTCTACTAACAATAAGTCGTACAGATAACAGTGTAAATCAGATGGCAACAGTTGTGAGGGTCTATTCTACTAACAATAAGTCTAGACCCTCACAACTGTTGCCATCTGATTTACACTGTTAGCTGTACGACTCTTTATTAGTAGAACAGGCCCTCATAACTGTTGCCATCTGGTTTATATTATAATATGTTGCCATCTAATTTACAATGTTATATGTACGACTTTGAATTATCACTAATACTGAACTTCACAACTGTTACCATTATTGACAATGGCAACTGTTGCTGACCCTCTTAACTGCTGCAACCTGTTTTATAATGTTATGTGTATGACTCTGACTTGTCAATAATGCTGACCTGCCCATTTTTTGACATCTGATTTATACTATTAACTATACGATTATGAGTTGTCATTAGTACTGACCTTCACAACCGTTGCCATTTCTTGACTCTGATTTGTCAGTAAGGTGGTTAAAATATTCTTGAGTAATTATTTACAAACACTGTTTAGGAAGAATGAAGACAAGCTTTAAACTGTATTGACTTTTCTTTCAACATTGTATCAATGTCAATATATGGTACTTATCCACTGACATGTAAACAGACTTATTGTTAGTAGAATAGACCCTCACAACTGTTGTCATCTGATTTACACTGTTATCTGTACGACTTATTCTTAGTAGAATAGACCCTCACAACTGTTGCTACCTGATTTACACTGTTATCTGTACGACTTATTGTTAGTAGAATAGACCCTCACAACTGTTGTCATCTGATTTACACTGTTATCTGTACGACTTATTCTTAGTAGAATAG
>NW_013668254.1:23655-27094 GCF_000517525.1 Limulus polyphemus
ATTTTTTTTATATTCAGGGTATGTATAATAATTTTTTTTATATTCAGGGTATGTATAATAATTTTTTATATTCAGGGTATGTATAATAATTTTTTTTTCATATAATCAGGGTGTATAATAAAGTTGTTGGATATTTATGGTGTGTATCACAGAAACAATTGATTTCCAGAGTGTGCATAATAGAGTTATTTGATTTTCAGAGTGTGTACCATAGAAACATTTGATTTTCAGAGTGTGCATAAAATGATTTTTTTTTTGATATTCAGGAGTTGTATAATAGTTTTTTTGTATAATCAGGGTGCGCATGATAAAGTTTTTGGATATTTATGATGTGTATCATAGAGCTATTTGATTTTCAGGGTGTGTGTGTAATAGAGGTTTTTTTTAAGGGTATTATAAAATCGAGTGTACTGAGGACGTGTTGAATAGAAACGTTAGACGTACAGGGTTTATTACATTTTATCAAATGGTAATTTCAGCCGAGATTGATTTCTATATTCATTTGTCCCTACTCTTTTGAGTTGTGAAGCAAAATTAAGACATTGTAATTTTGAACAAAAGAAATATTAGCTTTTGATGTCTTATCCTTAATGTTTGCTTAATTACAAGCTTGATCAGTTGTTTGTATAGTGTAAATCTAATAAAATAAAAATAATCATTGAAGAACACAATGATGAATAAAGTTAACAGGCAGCAAAGTAATTAGCGAATGAGAATTGATCGAAACTTTACGTCGTTTTGGAACGTTAACATTAAGCGTCTATGTACGGAGAGAAGTATTGTTGTTTTTTTCATTTTCAGCTTCTACCTGAATTTTTGCGCGTTTAATTTTCTGCAATTAACTGTGAGACCTATGTCATCATGCTCGTGAGACCTATGTCATTATGTTCGTGAGACTTATGTCATTATGCTCGTGAAACTTATGTCATTATGCTCCTTTTTTTTTCCTCTTGAAACCCATTTTAATCATAGATATAACTGGTTAAGTAGCTCAAATTTTGACTTTAACTGAAGTCTTTATATATTAAATTAAAGTAGAACGTTAAGAAGACATAAGTAGTGTTCTGTTAGAAACTCTGGGGAATTAGTAACCTTATAGTCTATAAAAAATAGATTTGCCTTTGCTGTGATACCTCACTTGAACTTAACTCTCGAGAGGAATTTCGTGTTCTGACAGATCATCCACTGTTGATAAAAGAGGGAGGAGGAGCAAAATGTTTTGGGAGTGGAATGAATTATCTACTTTACAGCTATAACTTTTAAACCTTCCATCTTCAAGTATTTTTCTAGACGTAGCGTTCAAACGTTAATTTATCATTTCTTCATCGTAATTATAAAGCAATAGTTTCAACAATAATAGTTTACTCGAATTGTTAAATTATATGTTCAGCAAAACACACGTTCTATAGGGATGCAAGCGTGTACACGTGTATATATATATTTTTGTATGGATGGATTTATACATACATATGTGTGTATAACATGATTGGAGCGTTGTGAAAATCAGTCTATTTGTTAATATTTATCTTATTCTTTGTGTGGCAAATCGTTTTGAGCATTTTTATGTTGTTTCTATTTTGCAGCGTTCCTTTTACCGCTATATGACCATTATTAAGTTACAAGTGTATAACGGACATCGAATAAAATAACTTCCTGACACACACGCCATCCTTTGGATGTCCTTAGATATTTATATGAGCATCAAGCTTTGAATCTTCAAGAAAAAATAATGCAATGACGACAGAGTTTTCAGAGCATTTGGACACTTTAAAATGTTCAAACTGATTTAGTTTAAAAGCCGCTCACACACCTGAGTAATAATTCTTAGTGGTTAAAAATGTGGACAAGTATAGTGATTGTATTGATATAGAGGATGATATACTGCCAAAAACTTATCCTGCATCTTGTTAAACGAAATAAAATCCAAAAAAAATATTTGATCATTTTTTTCAAACCCCAGTTTTTGTTTTGGTAGTTCTATAAATTCCAGAAAATTTTCGCTGTGAATTATTTTTTGTTAAATAAAGTTTTCAACGTAAATTTCAAGTTTACATAGTTTTTCAATATTAATTGACTTTAATGATTTACTTATTTTTATTGTACAAAGTTACTTCAACAAGACAAGAGATATTCTCAGGTAGTAGCGATAGTGTTTCTTAAAATGAAATACAAGTGTGCCAACATTTAATTAAATTTTTTCCATATCGTATACCACTCATGAACTATTGCTCCAGGGGTTTAGCGGTAAATCCGAGGTCTTATCACGCTAAAAATTGAGATTCGATACCCGCGTTGGGCAGAGCACGGATAATGCATTGTGTAGCTTTGAGAATTAAATAAAACTATAATACATTACATAGAACTAAACAGAACTATAATGCATTACATAGAACTAAATATAACTTTAATATATTAAATAGAACAAGATGTTAAATAGAACTAAATAGAATGATAATATTTTAAATAGAACTAAATAGAATGATAATATATTAAATTGAACTACAAGATATTAAATATAACTATAATATATTAAATAGAACTATAAGATATTAAATACAACTAAATAGGACTATAAGATATTAAATAGAACTATAAGATATTAAATAAAACTATAAGATATTAAAAATAACTAAATAGAACAAAATCAATCGACCATTAACAATTAATGTAATCAGTAGTTTGTATATACGTATGTATATATATATAGTAACAAATAAGGAAACACACAAGCGATATACTTTCAAGAGGCAATTTTGTTCGCCTTTTTGACATTTTCACTTTTTACATAAGCCCATAAAATGGTCCAATCGGGACATTGTGTTGTTCACGCCATGGTTGGGAGTGTTCTATCGGTTTGTTCATCGTGAAGGTACCATTTCACCACACTTGTAATATACCTGGAATCACTGTGTTGCAGGAAGATAAATCCTCCCCTCATGAGTCGTGTTTCTTAGGGAATAGCTATGATGGATCAGAATCTGTCTGTTCTTGTCAGCAGTAACGATGCCAACAATATTCTTCTCTCTGCGGTCACTGACTATGATAATGTTATCCTCTCTGCGGTCACTGACTATGATAATGTTATCCTCTCTGCGGTCACTGACTATGATAATATTCTTCTCTCTTGGTCACTGACTATGATAATGTTCTTCTCTCTTTGGTCACTGACTATGATAATGTTCTTCTCTCTGCGGTCACTGACTATGATAATGTTCTTCTCTCTGCGATCACTGACTATGATAATATTCTTCTCTCTTTGGTCACTGACCATGATAATGTTATCCTCTCTGCGGTCACTGACTATGATAATGTTCTTCTCTCTGCGATCACTGACTATGACAATGTTCTTCTCTCTGCGGTCACTGACTATGATAATGTTCTTCTCTCTGCGATCACTGACTATGACAATGTTCTTCTCTCTGTGGTCACTGACCATGAT
>NW_013668254.1:27729-30227 GCF_000517525.1 Limulus polyphemus
TAATGTTCTTCTCTCTGTGGTCACTGACTATGATAATGTTCTTCTCTCTGTGGTCACTGACTATGATAATGTTCTTCTCTCTGTAGTCACTGACTATGATAATGTTCTTCTCTCTGCGGTCACTGACTATGATAATGTTCTTCTCTCTGCGGTCACTGACTATGATAATGTCCTTCTCTCTGCGGTCACTGACTATGATAATGTTCTTCTCTCTGCGGTCACTGACTATGATAATGTTCTATTCTCTGTGGCCATTGACTGTGATAATCTTCTTCTCTCTGTGGTCACTGACTATGATAATGTTCTTCTCTCTGCGGTCGAAAAAAATTGTCATTGATTGTTACCAAGCAACTCGAACTGGCTTTATTTAGCAACGCGCACATTCTACTGTTTGTAGTTCGACGCCCATTTCAAGTTTTTAGTTTAGTCACTTCTTCTCAGCGGAGGTTTTCGAGCAGCTTCTCATACATTAAGACCACTTCGTGTTAATGTATATCTAATTGTCCTTGAGTTAACATTCACACCTGTATTTACCAGCCAAACGTTTGACTCCTACACGTTTGTCGTGTGGTGTTTCAATCCTGGGAGTCATGATTGGGTCACACCAATACTGTTGGGCAAAGTATGACTGACTGTACTTTTATAAGAGATTATATACAATATAAATATAGTTATTATAGTGAAATTACTGTGCTAAGAGATTATGTACGGTATAAATATAAAGAGAACTTAGTATACTAAGATATTATGCATTTCGTAAATAATGAGCGACAATTGTCCATGATGTTGTACAAAACTACATCAAATGGAAAGTGAATTTACAACACATTGAACTTTTAGGTTCTTTAAATACTTTTGCTCATGTCTCTACTTAGTTAATACGATATAGCTTCATCTATTTGCTCAATGGTTTGAAATCTATTGTATTTGGAATTGGAATTTATTAGTTGCGCAGATGTGTTAAGTAGCTTTTGGTTTCAGGCATAGCCACCCCAATTATGAAGTACCGACAATGTGAAGGCAGCAACCGCCGCTACTCTTTGAACCGAATAATGGAATTTACTTTCACTTTTATAACGCGCCTACAACCGAAAGTGCATGTTCAGAAGTATCACGTCTCAAACCTAGGGCTCTTCGATCCACAGCCCGACGAGTTAACCACTAAGCCATGCTCGGCTCTAATTTACTGAACATTTCGAAAGTAAGAAATTTTAGAATAGTTTTTCCTGGGTGTTGAAGAAAAAAAACTGGTAATTACAAAATTGGGAAAAGGGCTTCCTGACAACTGAAGTAAAACAATTAATAAAGGAATCTCTTTGTGAGTTTAAGTTAATAATATCCACTGATATTAAGTACGCCAAAGTCACTTCATGAACAATAATGTGCTCGTTCTTTATTTTTTTTTTAAAAGAGGGTATATACAAATTAACATGTGCTTATAAACTTATATATATACAGTTACTATATAACACAGTAATTAAAGTTATATCATGTAAAACGCTGATTAGAAAGTCTGCTTATAAATCAGGTCAAATATGTAAAAAGTATTTGATAATTCAAATTATGCACAAAAAGATCTTTAGACGTCTCTCGATTAAGATCAGCATTGAATAACTTCCACAGATTCTATGTATAAATCTCCAGTTAGGCAGATTTAAGATTTTTCATGTCGTAAATTATTCACCTCTCGAAAGATAAAATAATGAAGTAAAATCCATTTTACTTTTAATTTTCACACAGCAATTCCAAATTCTATATTTTGAATAACATTTTATCGTAAGCACGTTTTACTTGAAAATATATTGCTATCACGACATTTTTTGGGAAAATAATATTATTAGAACGTTCATTGCAACAACAGTTGTTCATAACAACATATTTCTCGTAATGATCTATACTTTAGACTGTAATTTTTTATGTTGAGGTTAGTTCAAAACTTATTTTCAAAACGCTTTTTAAACACTATTGTTATTAGGACATTAATATAAATGGCCCGGCATGGCCAAGTGTGGTTAAGGCGCTCGACTCGCAATCTGCGGGCCGTGGGTTCGAATCCCCGTCCCACAAAACATGCTCGACCTTTCAGCCGTAGAGGCGTTATAATGTGACGGTCAATCCCACTATTCGTTGGTAAAAGAGTAGCCCAAGTGTTGGCTGTGGGTGGTGATGACTAGCTGCCTTCCCTCTAGTCTTACACTGCTAAATTAGGGACGGCTCGTGTAGCTTTGCGCGAAATTAAAAAACAAACAATCACTTCCAGTAACATGGACAGAAAACAGTATTTATAATTCAACACTATATTTTGTATAGCTTCGTTGATAACGCTGAAGCAAGTACGACATTTTAAGAAGGCCAAGTGTTCCCGGTATCATTCTAAGTATTAAAAGAATCTAGAACTTTGATTTGTAACGAAGATTTCAACCGCAGAAGAAGTAATAAATATTTTCCACAAAACTTTGATATATCGTGTTCAACTTTCATAATAACTTTGTGAAGTC
>NW_013668254.1:30519-32766 GCF_000517525.1 Limulus polyphemus
CCATTAATATAAAATTGTTATATTGACATTGTTTAGTAAAACATTTTATATAGTAGTGCTTCTCTAACGTATGGATATATTCATAGCCTAAATCTACAAATATGAAAGCTCACATATACAATTCCACCAGGAGATTGTATTTTTAAAGAATAATGAACATTAAAACTGATATTAATGTGAATAAAATTGGAACATTTTCTTATACAACTAAATACAATTCGTACAAAAACAACCCAAATGTTTGTCATTTTTGGGTCAAACGCGCAAGATTTATAGAATTTGCAAGCTTACTATTTTTTTATGACAGTAATATTGGAATAACATGCTAATAAAAACTAATTTATATTCTACAAAACACGTTTTTTTATCATTCTCATGATAATAACATGAATTATAGCGATTAGAATTAAATTCTCGTACTCCTCTGCCGGGGACAAATGTCCCCCATGATTCACTTGTACAGTTTCTCCATTGGTGACCCACACCCGAAAACAAACCCATTGAGAATATCCACCTTTGACAAATTTGGTCATGCTAGTTTGTGAGTGGGGGTATAAACAATTTTCAATCATAGCGCCCCTGAGAATTTCAAGGGGATCAGAAACACAAGATCTAATGCAAATCTTTTCTCATATTCCCCATCAGAGGTGTTTTAGACCTCCTTGGTAGGATACTATGTCATATAGATAAGGACAATACCATGGCCACTCCGAGTCTACCTGCAAATTTGATCCTGCTAGTTCCAAAACTGTAGGAGGAGGCCGCGGATAAGTAAACAAACAAACAAATAACTTCACAAACACACAACATGAATTAGTATAGGATTATTTACGTAATACAAGTACGAATATTTAAGTATTACAGAAATATAACCATTGCATCTTAGTGCTAAACTAGATACTATATTCAATACATGTTTTATAGCAAAGCAAAGCTATCTGCTGATTCACTGATTGGAATCGAATCCCTGATTTTAGCGTTGTAAATCCGTAAACTTACCAATGTCCCTCTGAGGAACAGTATTCGATACACTAAATTTTTAGTTAAAACTGGCTTGAATACTTTTTGAATGATACTGTCAACTTGAAGAATATATGTACGTAAGCAACTTGGTTTCAGAATATCTAAGTTTTTATCGGTGGGGGAGTGAGCACGTTAAACACATACAATATATATATAAATATACGTGTGTATATGTATATATAAACCCTATCAACACACGCACATACATCCTACACATAGAAATAAGCATCATTACATTCGTCTAAATGACCGAGTCTGTATGCATACAGTTATTGGGGGTGTCACCATGCTTGCCCCTCTTCTGCACTTATCGACCTTCATCATGACGATGATAGGCATAATTTAAAAAAAAAACTCTCTCTGTATTTCCGAGCGTATTTTATTGTACGACTCACCTCAAGCGTAAGTAAGTTATGTACATTAGATGTCGTTGTGTTGGACGTGCTCCTTACCTTTATATGTATTTCACTCCTGAAACTAACGTGCTTACAGTCAGCATCTTGTTCTTGCACACTTTACAAAGAAATATTAGGTAAGTGTTCTATTCAGTCCTGCCTATGAGATTCATATTTTAGAGACTCTTGACAATTTTGATGCCTTTAGCGAAATATTTCTATTTAAACACCTTTTTCTAAATCACGTGGCATATATACACTTACTAGACTTTTAGTTTTAATATGTTGTACATCATGCGTTAAATGTCTGTCATTTTTCATCTGGCCAGTTCAGTCTAGAACAGTTTTTTTTAATTGCTTCAGTATTTGCGCTTTGTAACGAATTTGTTGTTATGTATTCATTTTAATATGAACGTTGTTTAGATTAAGTTTATATTTAAAAACACGCATATCTTGTAGTGTTAGATATGTATTGCGAAACTCCCGCCTATTCTCCAAAGTTGTAGAAGATTTTCGAGAGTAGGAATCAACAATATATCTATATACGTGAACGTTTAAATATAGCTCAGTATTGTTACATAATCTGAATTTTCTAGAAAATCTTCCCACGCCTATAAATACAACCAACGCGCCGCGCCAAATGTAGAGTGTCTATTAATAGTTCGCTATAACCAGTGTGCTATAAACTTCGAAAGCTATAACTGTGATTTTTATAATGCTTATCAATCGGAAAACTTCAAATATTTGATCAGGAAGACATTTACAAAGTTCGGATATTACAAATTAGTTAACTTCAGTGGATACTCATTTGACATGAATATTTTTAAGA
>NW_013668254.1:33502-35079 GCF_000517525.1 Limulus polyphemus
AATACGTAACAACTTCAATTTGCCACCTTACAGACGTAAAGTCAAAAATAATAATGAGAAGTTACTTGATTGTAGAAAAGTAAAAAAACGAAGAGGAAGTTGCGTAAATGAATCGTTTCAGTTTAATTTTGGAATATCCTTTTTTTCTTTTACTTTCCTTCCGAAGTATTTTTTTATATATCAGGAATATACATTGGTAACTTTATAATGAATAATCTATATTAATTTAAAATATTATTTCCATTTTTACAACCTGGTTTACGTATTTAAGCAACGTCACAAATCAAGTGATGTTATGGAAATTGACACATTACAAAATGTAAAATCCTTTAGTTAGGCCCCCCAGTGGCACAGCGGTATGTCTGCGGACTTACAACGCTAGAAACCGGGTTTCGATACCCGTGGTGGGCAGAGCACAGATAGCCCTTGTGTAGCTTTGTGCATAATTAAAAAACAAACAAACAAACAAACCTTTAGTTAGTATTTGAATCAAAATATGATCAAACTTCGAGATCTCCAGATTGTTTTAAACCAAAACACACTTTATCATACCTTAATTATTTCTAATTTAGTTTCTTTGATAATATCTCAGATTGAGCTTATTCCACAGGTATTGTGTTAAATAGTTTACTTGTGAGACTTATCATATATTTTCACTAAATAAACCTATCCATATCCTTATAATAAACTCTTTGAAGAAAAATAGGTATGTACTTTTCTGTAGATTTAGGCAGCTGCTTTCAAGAAAGGTGTCATGTTTAATGTCGTTTTCTCTTTTTAACATATTGTTCACTCAATGTTGTGAAGATGAACTTACCATATTGTTGTCATTTCAGTGGAGAAGCTTCTAGTGAATAACGTAACTATGGTGATTATGTCACTGAAGAAATTCCAGAACTTCGTCTCTACATCTAGTTCGGTCGAGTGTAGCCTAGTTGTAGATGTGCCAGACTGTGAATCCGAGTGCATATGGTAGGCCACAAAATCGCGCTTCGCACACTGGGATCGTTATAAGAGTAACGGTTGGTTAGAGTATAGTCTAAGAGGTAACAGTGGGTATTATTGACTAGCTGTCTTCCCTCTAGTCTATCAATTCAAAATTATGGACGGCTGGCATAGACAGTTCTTATGTAGTTCTGCCTGAAAATCCGTTCAAACAAAGTATTTATTAGATACTTTTGATTAGAATAAAAAACAAAATTTTTGAAATACATACTACATTCAGTTTAAATTTTCTGATGAATCTCGTAAGTCTTCTGTAATCTGAAGGCAGAGATCATGAAACAGTATTGAAGTTGTGTTAGTGAGTTATTAGATAATAATTTATGATCGAATAAAGTTGTTTAAATATTTGTTTAACAACAAGTAAAAGCTTGGAATGGTCTATTTTTTTCATTGGGGGTGTGTCTGAGAGCCAGACTAGTTTCGGAGAATTCCACTCCTCATCAGTGATCCTGGACACTATCACCAATGAAATAGCACACCAAACCAAGCCTTTATAGTAGTGAGGTATCGAAAATCGAACTGGTGTATTTAAGTGTTTTACACTCACAAAAAAGAAACATATCATTCTATAG
>NW_013668254.1:35854-43415 GCF_000517525.1 Limulus polyphemus
AGGAACGACATATATCACAACTACATTTGACATTGTTTACCGTTTTGTAAGTAGCGTCATCAACGTCTGATCACTTTTTTTGGGGAGGATTATTTTTCACAGCCTTTTTCATACACTCAGAATATAAAAATGTGTTCAGACCGGAAATTTAAATTTTTTAAGACAGATATTACTTTCACTTAATGGCATTGGAAAATAATGGAATATGAATCAACTTGGGGACCCAAAATCATCCAGAAAGAGACCAGTAACAAGTCCTATCTCAATCATAATAAGCAAAGTACAATGTATTCTAACAGGTTAAAATCCTCGAACACAAAGATAAGTGACAAAAGTGGACCACGTACCTCAGGCAACAGTAAGCAACATAATAAAGAATAATCTTAGTCTGGAAACACCACACAAATCACGCAAAAATAAATTTATTTCACAACATATCCATTCAACATTTTATATCTCAAGCATACGAAAGCAAACTGGTCAAGTTGCTGAACGCAATTTATATGCGATTAGACTGTTGGAACATGCGTTGTGAAACCGTTGTCTTCTTGCAACAGATGGAATATGGAAAACAATAATCAGAGAGTAGTGATGTTTTTTGAACATGGCAGCCTAGCGACGAAGTTTTTGCAATAGAAATCCCTGGAAGACTATTGTTAAAATACACGGTCGTTAGAAAGAGCATGGTAAGACTTTGGTGACATAGACGGTAACAGCATTGTGAGACTCCAAAATATTTTTGATAACCTCTGTACATAATACATGGGTATATATTTACGTGTGCATATGGTAGTTCATAGCTAATGACTCGTTGTAACACATTCAGACAATTGCAAAACTAAAAAGCCATACTTTTAATCAGACATAAGTTATTTGTACATATATTTATCATAACTTGAAACTGTGCAGGCGGAAAAAAAATACGGCCCACTTTTTAGATGATATCATGATGTCGCTGTTCATCCTTTAATAATAATAATAAAAAAAACGAGATTATGGTTTAAACGCCGAAAACTAGCGAAATATTGAAAAACCAACAGGCCTAAAGACTGTTACAAAAGCAAGTTAATTGTAGGTTTTTTTTACGCTCCTCTTAACTTGTGTGTTTTGCCGGCTTTCAGCTTATAAACCGTAATATTTACTGAATGTGTAAATAGCGTTTCATAGAACCTTTTGTCTTTCATCGTCCGGCCAATTTAATGAATTCTGGTATTGAACGAAAAGCTTATTGGGCAGCGACTTGTGGGAGATAAAAGATGGATAAAAAAGCAAAAGTAACAAAACTTTCATCTTTCTCAACTCCAAGGTGTATCTTAGTCAGAGATTAAACATAATCTAACTATTTTATACGTTTTTTCCACAAGCATAAAACTAAGTTAAGAAAATATTGTGTTATCACAAAATCAGAACACTTTCGTCGCCAACTGATGGGATATAGTTGTGACGTGAAACAAATGTTGACATTAATGTAAAAAAAAACTAATACTTTATTAACTTCTTCCACAATATCGTTAAGATAAATGGAAATGATAACATGTAACCGTGCTACTAACATCATCATTATTAGTTCTATCAGAAACTGTATTTTTTCTTTCTTTGTTTAATACTACTATTTCTTTTGTTTTACAGCAGAATTTGAACGTGATAAATCATACCACATTTTCAAACTAATACGATACACCCAAATTTACATTCTGGCTTTACACATGACTCTGAAAACTAAAACATAAATCTTTGGGCTCGCTCGTTTTTGGAAAAAATTATCATTTACGGAACAGTACTTAAAGTCAATCAGTTGATCAATGAACCTTATCCGATCCAGTCACCAAGGTTCAGGTTTTGTAAAAAGTACAATATTAAAGGTTGAAGGTCTCGAGCACGTTCTATAGACTGCTATACTAATCTATAATTTAATAGATCAAATAGATTAAATGTTAACTAGCTTCTGGGCCCGGCATGGCCAGGTGGTTAAGGTGCTCGACTCGCAATCTGAGGGTCGCGGGTTCGAATTTCCGTCCCACCAAACATGCTCGCCCTTTCAGCCTTGGGGGCGTTATAATGTGACGGTCAATCCCACTATTCGTTGATAATAGAGTAGCCCAAGAGTTGGCGGTGTGTGGTGATGACTAGCTGCCTTCCCTCTAGTCTTACATTGCCAAATTAGGGACGGCTAGCGCAGATAGCCCTCGTGTAGCTTTGCGCGAAATTCAAAAACAAAACAAACAAAACTAACTAGCTTCTGAAGCATCTATGACTGAACATAAATTATTACACTTATATTACCACCATATGTGGTTTCTATGTGTTTTTACTTTTACTTTTTCATTGTTAACTAGTATTTTCATGAAAGATTATTTCCTTTTTTCAGTAATTCTTATCTGCGGATCACCGGATACTGTACGAGAAATTCTCTTAGCTGCAGAAGAGATTAACATGGTCCAAAACGGAGAATACGTCTTTTTCAGCATTGAACTATTTACAAGGTAAGTAACAACAACCATCGAGATGTTTGCATATTTAATAAAAGTATTTATCAAGCTGTGTACAATGTATATAACATCCATCAAGGTGCTCCCCCCCAGTGGCACAGCGGACTTACAACGCTAGAAACCTGGTTTCGATACCTGTGGTGGGCAAGGCACATATAGCCAATTGTGTGGCTTTGTGCTTAACTTCAAACAAACAAGCAAATCCATCAAGGTAATTACAAAGTAAGTAAAAATATACATCTAAATATTTGCAGATTTAGTAAAAACACTTATTAACATGTGATTACTAGTCGCATAAAATCCGTCACGGTGTGTATAAAATACACTACATCTACCAAGATGCTCACGAGGTACTTAATAACAATTAAGATACGTCACATCTATTGAGATGTTTTAGAAGTGACTAACACTGTTGTTCTCAGCTAACACAAGACCTTCCATAAGATACGCAAATACGTTTTTGGGTCAAATATAAGTAATTATAATTATCTTCACAATTAGCGCAAACAGATACTGTAAAATAACATTTTAAAACTTATTGACACGGATGTTACAGTTTTCTAAGTGTGCTCATCGTCACTCTATCTACAAAATAAGAGATATTATATCCTTGCGGTATAACCTGACTTGCCAGTGGAAAAGATCACTGTCTGTTTTTATACAGTATTTTCCCATGAGAAATTTTAAGTGACACCTCAGTTGAATGACCCAGTTCAGTAGGTAACTAGAGTGAGAGGAATTTAGAGGCTCCTGTGACTGACATTCTGTATTAAAACTGCATGCACGGTATGTACAGAATATTATAAAACTTTTATATTACATATGGGGTTAGGAAACACGTAATATGATTGCATACCACAATATGGAACCAATTTGTATGGTATCCGACCCATTACGTCATTCCTCGTGACAGCAGGAGTTAACCAAGAATTTTTTCCAGGAGTTTTTTGTCCCTATCCATCTTTCTATTATTTTTTTATTTCTGATTACCGAGGATTTTTTCCGGGTACCCCCGATTTAGCACTTATTATTACTTGACTGTCCTGAAAAAATGATGACACGTCCTGGGACATACCGCATATGAGTATAAGGCGTGGTGTAACGGGTCATTTGCCGTGCAGAGCTCAACTTGAGAACATTTTCGAAAAACAAAAGAAGTAGTATTATAACAAAAACTTTAACCCAACATTTTTTTGCATAAGTTTCGAAAATTCTACTTAATCTTGTAATTCATATTCTAAAAATATTTTCTCGTCATACAAATTAGAGGTGACTGACAGACAGACTAACAGACAGCTAGAGTATATATTTATGGAACGTCTTATGCATATCCTAAATTCATTTTTTTTCCGTAAAGATGAGAAATCTCACATCATCATTAATCAGTTTCAAAGTCAAATAAATATATATTTCTAATTTTTCACATATCGTACATTTTAAAAATCAAAAATCATCATACATTTATAAAATTTCATGTTGTCGTAAAACTCCAGAATTACGTATTTTCATACAGCTATAAAAATCTTGAATCTCAAACCGATAAGCTGAAAGATGTTATCAATTCACCACAAGACTTAGAAATCAAAGTTAAATTTATATCTTTCAGATTTCAGATCAGCTGTTATATTATATCAAAAAATCAGTTTATTACAGATCTCCAATATCCATCTTCAGAACCTTAGAACCTCAAGATTACGTAAAATATAAAAATCCTAATTATCCATAAAATACCAAAAACTTCTTCTTTACAATTTCAAAATCATTGTTTATTGTACAGTATTCGAAAATCTCAGATCAGCGTACTTAACCCTAATGAATATTATAAATATTGGAAATGTCCAAATCTTACCCACGAAGATGATTATCAAAAGTTCATCACAAGAACAAGCAAAAATTATTTGCTCGTTTTTAGAAGTTACGCGAAAAGCTAAACGAGTCATCCTCCTATAACCATCAATAATTTTAAACTGGTGGACTAGAAGGAATACAGTTACTCAACAGCACACAACGCCACTTTTGGGTTGCATTTCATCTGACCAAATATCAATTTTTAACAGTAACTCTTATAGCACACCTACGGCCCAAAATGCGGAGCGCATTTTCTACGGCAAGGAGAAATAAGCCTTGGAATTTACATTCCGGGCAGGCTACCCATTGGACCACGCTCGGCCCAACAAAAAATTGTGATTGATTCAAATAAAGCTACTTCGATCTTGATCAAAGTATTATAAATAATATAATTTTAAACAAAGTTTAAAATATCTAACAACACAACAAGTTTACAAAATAAAAAAAAATTAAGCATGATATCTTCTCCTTCTAGAAAAAAGATTTTTAGAATGTGATAATTAACTTGATTAATCTTTTGAAGAGTGTAAGTTAGAGTTGTTTGCCTTGTTTTGAATTTCGCGCAAAGCTACACGAGAGATGTCTGCGCTAGTCGTCCCAAATTTAGCAGCTAATTATCACCACCCACCACCAACTCTTGAGCTACTCTTTTTATCAACGAATATTATGATGGATTAACCGTCACATTTAACACCCTCCACGGCTGAAAGGGCGAGTATGTTTGGTGGGACGGGGATTCGAACCCGAAACCCGCAGATTGCCAGTCGAGCACCCTAACCACCTGGCCATGCCAGGCCTGTTAAGGTGGAAAGTTTTATATTAAAGGCTAAGAAGTTATCGGATTTCATTAAATTTTCTTATTATCTTTAATATTTCTTTATTTTTAATTAAATTTTTAATTATTCTATTTTTAAAGTTTTAGTAAGACAAGTTACTTTTATATGCTCATAATTTCAAACAAGGCCTTCGATAATTGCCAAACAACGAATCAAAAATATTATTAAGTTTCGTTTCCAAATCAATAGCCTCCAGTGGCACAGCGGTATCTCTGATGGCAAAACCTTGTCGAAACGTTGTACATTTGCTGTTATGTTAAACTTATATGGAAGTTTTTCTTCATTACCAATTCAAGCCGTCTCCAACCAAAGTGGGTTCCTCGTCATCGAATTTGAATTCATCACGGAGAGTTAAGCTTTATTATTCGATCCCAGAGTAACTAGGGTCTAATTCTTCCAGATTATTTGCGTAAGCTTTTCTTCATAATATTCGTATTGTCACAGTAGTTTATCGCTACTCTTTGAGAACTGTTTTCTAGCATGTAGATATTCAATTTATCCTTTTGGTTCAATAACCTGCTGTCGGGAATTTCATAACTGTTGAACTTTGGACGGCTGTGCCTATCAAAGGTGAGAATAAAAAATATATCAAAAATAGCTTCTTAGTTCTTAAGCTTGTTACGGAGGATATACGTTAAATATCATAATTAGCTAAAACATTTTAAGATGTTATAGTTATTATTTTAGGAAAATTAGCTACTTATAAAGATGAATCCGCAGACTTACACATAGATTCGGAGTGACATAACCGACACACAAGATAATATAAGAATTATCAAGACTAAATGGAATATGTTTTATGGTGAGACAGTTCATATCAATACTGATCTATTGTGCAACTGAAAGTTACTGCTCAAAAATACCTCTTGAATGAAAAATAATTCATTTTATTGAAAATTAAGCGTAATAATATTTACCAATCTGCTTCGAGAGATGGCGATATCCATCAAAGCTTTATGTGCCTTATGCGTTGATTAATAAAGAAATATCGCGGGCTGGAACCGGGAGTTAGTACATCGAGGTTCGTATTGGAATATCCGAGATTTCGCGTTGTTAGCACACTGCACAAACACCCCACTTTTAGCTGTGGGTGCGTTATAAGAGTGACAGTCATTCCGGTTATTCGGCTTAAATCCAGAATCGAGGGAATTGAAATGGAATGTACAAAAATAAAAGTAAAGAAATACTTTTTTTATCACTCATTATACCGGATAAATTTAACCATTACATTTTGCAGGCATATTTGGAACAGTTTCCTTGATTGTTTTCCAAACTTAATACTGTGACAAAATATTTCTCAGTATGTTTTCAAGTATACACTATTTGTTGCTATTTAATTTTTTGTTGATCGGTTTGTTTGGATTTAAAATGTTCTATGAACACATTTTGACAAACCGAGTTACGAATGAAAAAATTAATGTATTTCGAAACTTCGTATATAGAAATATTCAATAAAGTTATTAGTTTAAAAAAATCGATATTCAGTGATATAATGTAAACTTCAATTCACGTGTCACATAGACGTGAGAATATAAAGGAGGTTTGTTTGTTTATTTATTGTTAAGCACAAAGCTACATGATGGATTATCTATGCTCTATCCATCTCTGGTATCAAAGCCCGATTTTTAGTGTTATAAGCCCACAGACTTATCACTGAACCACCTGCGGTTGGCGGAGGGTTGTCTTGACTAACTGTCTTCCCTCTAGTTTATCACTTCTAAGTGAGGGATGCCTAGTGTATATAATCAGCGAGTGAAATTCAAAAACAGACTGCTTATCCCTCCACATTGTTTATGAACTGATGTGACTAATAATTTGCTATAATTACTAGATTATTAAGTATAGACATTACTGACCATTTATTATGGGTGTTGTTGTGTTTTTAGTGACTAATAATTTGCTATAATTACTAGATTATTAAGTATAGACATTATTGATCATTTATTATGGGCGTTGTTGTGTTTTTAGTGACTAATAATTTGCTTTAATTACTAGATTATTAAGTATAGACATTATCGACCATTTATTATGGTTGTTGTTGTGTTTTTTAGCGCAAAGCTACACAATAGGCTATCTGTGATCTATCTACCAGAGAGTATCAAACTGTGGATTTTAGTGTCGTAACTCCGTACATTTACTCACCGGAAGACTAATTTATTATTACTATACTTACTCAACTATTGAAGATAAACATGATTAATTATTTGTTACTACGGAACTTACTAGGTTCTTAAAGTAAAAATGCTTTTGTCTTTCTAACTGCTGCCTCCTCCTCCCACATAGCTTGTTGGTAAGTCTGAGGTTAAAAATCGGGTTTCGATATTCGAGATGGAAAGAGCACAAATAGCCTATTGTGAATCGTTGTGCTTAACAACAAACAAAATACCT
>NW_013668254.1:44402-52349 GCF_000517525.1 Limulus polyphemus
TGTTCCAACAGTGCCTTTTGGTGGGGGCTCAGTTATGGTATGGGGCTGTGTCTCGCATGATTGCAAGCTGGATTTGGTAACAATCAATGTAAGCACGTCCCTGGTGTACTTTTCGCCATCTGTAGTTGTGCCTCATTTTGACAACCACACGTTAGCGTCAATACCTTTATTCATGGATGACAACGCTAGACCTCATCGCTCTAGGGCAGTAAAGGCTTATTTAGAGAATGAATCCGTCAACACTCTTCCTTGGCCAGCAAGAAGTCCAGATCTCAACCCTATAGAGCATTTGTGGGACCAATTGGGTAGGCGAATACAGGCTTTGGAGCCTCCTCCACAGACATTGCAACAGTTAGAAGGAAATGAGCACACAAAATGTGACATCAGTTTTGCACGAAAACTACTGTGAGAGCGATTATTTGGTTCTCTTTGCATATCATCTAGTGAGTGTTAGCCATTTATATTACAGGAAACACAGTAATGTACATTTACGTTTATACTGAAATTATTATTTTTTCCATTAAGACATTAACATTAAACGTAACACCGCGATGTTTGACGTAACAAGAATCTCTTAAATTAGCAAAGTCTGACAAAATAACAATCTGTTAAATTGGCGAAGTCTGATGAAATAACAATATGTTATAATTGTATAATAACATCACATATTATTGAAATTCTCCTTACTATATAACCCATTTATATAGGATTTATTTATATAGTCTGACAAAATAACAATCTGTTAAATTGGCGAAGTCTGATGAAATAAGAATATGTTATAATTGTATAATAACATCACATATTATTGAAATTCTCCTTACTATACAACCCATTTAACTAGAGTTTATTTCAGCCTGTTAGAAACATAGTAGTACAAATAATTCTGTTAATTTTGTTTTGAATTTCGCGTAAAACTACTAGAGAGTTATCAGCGCTAGTCGTCCTTAATTTATCAGTGATAGACTAGAGGGAAGACAGCTAGTTGTATGAATAATGATTAATATTAAGGGTAAAACTCGCCCCTAATCATATTTCACTTTTGGCGCTTTTGTATGTTGGGGTAGCAACAAAGCAATTTGCTTTAGTTTCTATTTTTTAGCAGATTTCTTGTTTAAAATGACATTTTCTTCATTTTAGATAGACCTGGTATTTTTTTTGTTGTTTTTTCATTTATAAACAATGAATATACCATTTATACAGAAATACATTTTGGGGAGGGGGGGAGAGACATTGGGCTCTAATAATTAGGTATTAGTAAATATTATTGCATTTTAGATATGCTCAAGAAATATGCTTATTAGCCCTGCTTTCGAAATTGATAGGAAAGCTTGTAGTATTAACGCTTGTTAGCTTAATAAAAATAGTTCTTCATGCTGTGTTTCACATAACCTCGAGGTACATGCTTATTCACCTTAACTGCACTAGGGACTGATATTTTATGCTTGGCTGAGCAGACAAAATTTAATTGGTAGAACAATGTTGATAGAAGATTTGCCATTCCATTGATCACTACAATAAACAATTTTCCAATCAAGGCCTTGTATACTGAGAGATATCGAGCAACATTGAATATAAAATGTATGAAATGTTGTCTATAGATGTATTATTAATATATTAATGTAATCAGCGAATAGTGACAAAAGTAATGTCGAATTGCGGTGTTTAACAAACCGTTTAGTCTACAGGTGAGTGATCGGTAAGTTTACAGACTTAAAATCCGGGGCTCGATTCCCCGCGGTTGACAGAGCGCCATCTGCGTAATTTTGCAGTAAAACAACAACAGCAACGTACCGATTAATTCATAAATTCTCCACGTAGCCGTTGGGTGTTGCTGAAATTACAAATGAAATCCAAGATGGCGCACACCATATGTACACAACAATCCAAGTTTACTGTATAAGATTGATATACTTTTATATATATAGACCTCAGTCTGTTTGTGATCAGAGAAAATTCTATGGCTAGCAGAAAAAAATGTCAATCTGGCTGTCGAAGCTTGCGATTAGTTACAAAAGAACTTTCGTCATTGAAAAAAATGAGTATGGAAGAAATAAAAAGTGTTATTATTAGTTTCTGGAGAGTAAGGATCGTTTTTTTTTCTAGCTTTATTGCCAAGTATTTATATAGTATAAAAACTAGTGTAAAAGTGATTCAAATGAATCATCTCTGAAAGATTAATGTGTCTTAGTATTTTTAAAGTGGTGAAAATCAACTTTGACCATCATATAACACTGTCACCTGATAAAATGAAAAAAGTTTGATTTCCTCCAATTTTTATCCATCTCGCTTTTATGCTTTACCCAAGATTCATAAGTGAAACAATAGCTTTAGATCTATTGTATATAGTACAGATACAATACGTTGCTAAGTACATTGTTCATATTTTAGCAGTAAAAGTAAATATACCATTAAACTTCTGCTGAGCTTCTTAACAGAAGTACAAATATAAAACTTAATGCTCCTGAGAAATTGGTGTCATATCATGTGGTCAGGTTATTGATCAAAGTTCTGATGAAGACACTTATTAAGAAGCAAAGAAAGTTTTAGTTAATCAAGCCATATATATTGTTTTCCTCTTTCTATTGACTTAGCCCCCCAGTAGCACAGTGGTATGTCTGCGGACTTACAACTCTAGAATCCGGGTTTCGATACCCGTGGTGGGCAGAGCACAGATAGCCCATTGTGTAGCTTTGTGCTTAATTAAAAACAAACAATTCTATTGACTTTTTTTATATTCAATTTCCACGATAATTATATTTTAGAAAATTAGTTCAGTAACCTTTCTATCAACTAAACCAAAATCATGTACAATTCAAGTACCATGCATATTTATTTTGATAAAATTCTTTTACTTGTCTAAACAGTAACCTATCACAATTCATATAACATACATATTGACGAAATTATTCCTCAACTAGCTGAAGTACTCGTCCCCTGGACGGAAGTTATGTAAGTTCATGATTAATGAAAAAGGATATATTAGGACATGAAAAGTTGCTTCCCTTATATGTAATTGTAATAAAAAAAAAGTAAAAACACCCATAAGAACTGCAAAACACAAAATGTTTGCATGTATCTCCGCATGGGCCAATCAAACCTCCATACCAAATTTGGCGAAGATCCATCGAAAGGGGGGCAAAGTAGTGGTAAAAAAGAAAAAAAAATGCCCATAAAAACCGCAAAACTGAATATGTGTATGTATCCCTACATGGACCTAATGGACCTCCATACCAATTTTGGTGAAGATCCATCCACACCCTGCGAAGTAGTTACATGGACATACAACAGACAGTACTATTATATTTATATAGATTTGAACATTTCATTATAGCGTTTTATTCCTAAAATCTAAATAAAACAATTACCGTTCTGGTGTGTAGCAGAATAATCAGACATGGAATTTATTTTAATGATTAAACTTATAATAATGCAACCTAATTATCATAAAAAAGAGTTAATTATCCTTCGGTGGACAATGCTCCACTCTCTAACAGGGAGGCTCAGTGGTAAATCTGATGAATTGTGTACAAATTGTTTGTTTGTTTGTTTTGGATTTCGCGCAAAGCTACACGAAGGCTATCTGCGCTAGCCGTCCCTAATTTAGCAGTGTAAGACTAGAGGGAAGGCAGCTAGTCATCTCCACCCACCGCCAACTCTTGGGCTACTCTTTTACCAACGAATATTATGATGGATTGACCGTCAAATTATAATGCCCCCACGGCTGAAAGGGCGAGCATGTTTGGTGTAACGGGGATTCGAACCCGCGACCCGCAGATTGCGAGTCGAGCGCCCTAACCACCTGGCCATGCCGGGCTTATGTACAAATCGGGTTTCGATAGTCGCGGTAGACAGGTCACAAGTATTCCATTGTTTAGTTTTGTGTCACGAATATCCCATTGTTTAGTTTTTTGTCACAAGTATCCCATTGTTTAGTTTGTGCTGAACAACAAAAAAAAAGAAACAATCATTGAACAATGTCCACGCGCCCGTATATATATATTTAGTTTTGTGTCACAAATATCCCATTGTTTAGTTTTGTATCACAAGTATCCCATTGTTTAGTTTTGTGCTGAACAACCAAACAAAAAGAAACAATCATTGAACAATGTCCACGCGCCCGTATGTATATATATCGTTAATTCCGTTGTAAAGACTATATTACATTTACATGATTTCCGTGGTTAAATAGCACAGAAAACATCTCTAAAGTCCGCTTAGACCTTAGGTTTGGGTCAAAAATATTTTATTAAAGTTTGTTTGTAGTTAAGCACAAAGCTACACAAGTGCTACCTGTGCTCTGCCCACCACGGGTATCGAAACCCGGATTTTAGCGTTGTAAGTCCGCAGACATACCGCTGTGCCACTGGGGGCTTTTATTAAAGTCCAAAAGTTTATATCCTAATACGAGTTTCATCACCCATCCACATAATAAAGACTGTATCGACTACCCAAGACTCATTAATGGTTGCTTAGGTGATGATACAGATACGAGACTTTTGATTAAAGAATAAATAAAAAACAGAGTATTTAGTTACATTCCACAGAGTAACAGCAAATCAGTGCACTTTGAATGAAAAATATTATTTTAGTTTTATAATCAATAACAAAATTATCTCCGGGGTCTATAAATTATTCGACCACATAATTTATTTTCAGGTACACTGTGCTAATATATTAAATGTAAAAAAACAAAAACGACGATTTTAGACACAGTGAAAATCTTATATATTTTCTTGCCCTTAATATTATTCGACCTTATTTACATAATTCTGTGTTGTTGTTTTTTACACACGCATATGCATATATAACACTGAAGACATAACAGCAAAGAAATCTTATTTTTCAAAGTGTTGGGATTACTATCCCGAGAAGTATTATTGGAATATTCATTTAAGGGGGCCTGGCATGGCCTGGTGATTATAATGTGACAGTCAATCCCACTATTCGTTGATAAAAGAGTAGCCAAAGAGTTGACTAGCTACCTTCCCTCTAATCTATGGCTGCTAAGTTAAGGACAGCTAGCGCAGATAGTTTTGCGCGAGATTCAAAATAAACCAATTTATCTAAGGAAACGCACCATATTTCTGTGTTCAAACCCTAGAACTCTTAGGTAGCTAGAACTTTTTAAAATAAACAACGTGTTTCCAGCCTAATCTTGGACGTTGAGCGTGAACGATCTCTATTTCTCTATATACATACAAAACATATCCAAACAGGACGTTGGTGATCATAATTTTCCACAGATTCCTTCTCCTTAAGGCACATAATATTTCTAACGTTGATACATTCATCAATTTAGATAGACTCTTGACACAAGCCAGCCTCAGTCTTCCACGGTCTCTCCTTCCTTCAATTTTTCCAGTTACAACAAGACTTTCATTTTCATTTCAAGAAACTCCAACTGTCTTTTTCTGATGTTAGCCAGCAGCTTCCTCCAGCAACCTGCTCTTGACAAAATATCTTTATTTGAGGTGTGTCTTGTACAACATATTTAATCTCATAGCAAAGTAGTAACGCCAGTAATAATAATCTACAAATATATTTAAAAAACTATCTCATAATGATGGTCGTTACTATTCATGTATTTTTTAATATTCAAGTGAGTCAAATACGAAATTGTTTTGGAGAGTGTCTCTCAACAACTACTTTTCTTAAAAGTATAAATGTAAGCAAGACTGAACAAAACTGTCAAGAGGTCACTACAAATGAAGTTTGATTTTTTTAAAGTAATTCTATCATACCACATTTAAGGATGCCACTTGATAAATTGAAATTTAGGGCATTTAAGAATGATTTTTAGTGAACGTTTTGACAATCTCACGCCTTTGTGACCGTTATTTGTTAGGCACTGAAATATGTAAATGATAAAACAGTTTAGGCTGGTTTGGAATTTCGCGCAAAGCTACACGAGGGTCATCTGCGCTAGCCGTCCCTAATTTAGCAGTGAAAGACTAGATTCGAGAGACTACTTTTTTACCAACTAATGGTGGGATTAACAATTACATTATAACGCCCCTCCCCCCACGGCTGAAAGAGTGGGAGTGGGATTCGAACCTCAGAGTTCGAGTCGAGCGTCCTAACCACTTGGCTATGCCAGGACAAACAATTTAGGACTATTAGCAAACTTTTATGAAAACAAAATTAGTGTATTCAGCTAAAACTTTCTCTAAAGTACAGGGACATTCAAGAACTTTTAACTCTCTCTAAACTACTGGGACATTCAAGAACTTTAAACTCTATCTAAAGTACTAGGACATTCAAGTGACGAAAGAGGGACACTATCAAAATTCCACTTTTATATCATTTGGTTTTGAAATTTTATTGGGTTTGTTTGTTTGTTGTTTGTAATTAAGCACAAAGCTACAAATTGGGCTACATGTGCTCTACCCACGCGGGTATCGAAACCAGATTTCTAGCGTTGTAAGTTCTCAGACATACCGCTGTGCCACTGGGAGGCATTTTATTGGCTCAAAAATATTATTAACAACCTGTGAGATAGGAGATTACACAGGCCTGCGAATTTAAACTTCATAAAAGTTGTTTGGGTTTTAATAACTGATTTTCCTTAATTGAGCTACGCAGATTTCGAAAATATTATTTTCTATCACGTAAGGATTTTTTACAAATGGGGGAAGAAAAAAAACTTACTTAGATCAAATTATTATTTCCTTTACCAGATTGAACATTTGTTAACAAAAATACAAACAAACTGAAGAAAAGGAAAGAACACTGATGTCAAACAAATATGCATCCTCATTCATCCTGATCTTTTTGTGTGTGTGTGTGTGTGTGAAGTCTACGTCTTTTAGTCTCAAAACTACGTGTTGTGATCTTTCTTTTATATATTGCGTTATGAAGTTTTGTGAAAAATCTGTACGTGATGGAGAAAAATGGATATCATTTTCGGATTCAGCGTACAAGAATTACTGTAGAACATATAAACATATCAAGACAATAAAACCACCGCAGGCCTGTGTTATTAGATGTCGCATTCACCATCCTCCATGAGCTCAATATAATAATAACTTCAGGGAAAGAAAAATGGGTTTGCTGTTATATAAAATATCTTATAACGAACAAGGAAAGACTCTTTTCTCATGTTATAATTTAGAATATTTTGATAATAAAATAATGAATACGTTAATAGTAACAGTAAACAGATGTAGCTTTTTTTCTTGCATTCGACTCTTGTACGTGAGGTTCACTAATAATTCATAGACATTCTTTTTCTTTAGTACTACCATTGAATACGCAATTTATATCACGGTCTTGCCGACAAATAAGGTATTCTTGTTGAAAAAATACATTTAAGTCGAATAAGGCATAGATTAATAAACGTGTGAAATTATGTCGCAAATTGTATACCGTTTTAAATACCTATTACATGTAATATATCTAATATTATTATTCATATATTTATAAGTCCAATAATATAAAAAAAAATCTTCTCCAACACATTTTTACCGCTAAGCCGTAGATACTTTGAGACGGAAGCAACGACAGTGTTTGTGAATAAATATGATAACTTTCGACCAGATTAATCTATTTTTACCGTACTTCCAAATTATAAAATATTGGCGACAATCCACCCAACTTATTTTCTTCTATGTCGAGGTATTCTGAGAGAGTGATACAAAAAAGGGGGAGGGAAACAACAAATAAGGAACTAAATTACTTTGGATATAAAAGAATCCAATTTAATAATGTAAAATAATCCAATTTAACAATGTAAAAGAATCCAATTTAATAATATAAAATAATTATACTGCATGGATAACTCACTCTTGGACCTTTGTTTTACAGTTCGCAGTTATCAGATGCACCCAAGTAAAGGATAACGTTTTACTTTTTGGACAGAAATGTTAACTTTCTAAATTTCATATACAGCCACCAAACATGCTCGCCCTTTCAGCCGTGGGGGCGTTATAATGTTATGGTCAATCCCAC